>NW_012236516.1:279788-444713 GCF_000787575.1 Acytostelium subglobosum LB1 | reverse complement strand
AAACAACAACAACAACAGCAACAACAACAACAAAACTCCAACTTGCGCCTGTCGATTGAGGTAGACGACTCATCAGCATCCTCGAATGGAAACCACTTTTACAACAATAACATCCAACAACAACAGCAACAACAACAATCATTCAGTGTCAAGGAGGAGCCACTACATGTTGACGATCACCTCAAGGATCTGAATGGATTCCTGCTGGATCATGACCTGATGCAATTGAACCAATCCACAAACAAGACACTGGACACCGCCAACCTTTCCATCTCATCCATCCTTGCTGGCACTGGCTCTGGTTCCGACCATCACCACTCCTACTTCCCTGGCATCCAATCCTCCGACCTCACCAAGCTCAACCAAAGTTCAATGGAATTCGGCCTGTATTATTGATCCAGCCTGACCATCCGGATGAACATTCATTCATTATTCATTGTTGTACATATACTATCCTGTATTTGATTGACCGATCTTAATAAACTTCATGGTGTAACGTGGAAGTCCTGTTTCTTAATGATGTGTGTGGTTGATCAAAAAGAGAGTCGGTTGATGGTCCAAAAACGGAAACAAATCAGTTCGATCCAGATTTATAATGTTGATCAGTTTACTTTAGTTGATCCATTAACATCTTAAACAGTTACATATACTTACTATCTGTATTACACGTACATACATACCAATATACAATGAGATGGAATACCAATATGATGGAAATATAGATATAGACTATGACGAAAATGATCAATATAATGATTATTATGATGATGGCGATAATGAATACGATTACAATGGTCAATATTATTATAACATCAACAACACAACAATACAGTTGAGTCAATGGTCTGATGAGATGGACAGAGCCTTCATGGAGATATACAGTCGTCAGGCCCGATTCACTTGGCAGACATTCCTTCAAGAGAATAGATATCTTCTACCTGGTAAACTGGCCAATCTGTACAAGCTGGAAAAGTATGATGATGCCAAAGAGATCCTCTTAAGATTCGATTCGAATGGTGAGAGCATACTTCATACTGCAGGATCGGCAACCTATGACATGATGCCAATTCTCGAGCAAGAACTATCAAAGATATACAAGATGTTTCCAGACCTACTCAACTTGAAGAATGAGGCTGAGGAGGTATGTTATGACTGTTGATTGATTGAATGAGTGAGTCTAAGGATGCGAAGACCTCGAGTTGTAACTGACCCCCACCACCCCCACACATGGAACTATTCCACTCACCTATCAATCAATCAATCAATCATTTAGACCCCACTGCATGTTGCAACAATCCATGGACATAAGAACATCTTGCGATTCCTAGTTCAGGTGGAGGCTGATGGATCATTGGTGGATTGTCGCAACTTGACTGCACTTGACATTGCAACATGGCTCAAGTCAGCTGAGTTGATTGATCAACTTCGTAAGCTCAAGTCATCAATACTCACTGTGTACAATGAATCCACCAACGCCAACAATGGCAACAGTACTGGCAACAACAATGGACAACCATTTGTACCAATATATCAGTGGGGCCAGATGCTCACTAGTGGCCTCACTCTCACAAGTCTGCCGGTGGCCAGCAGCATCTTGTTCAATCATGTCGAACACGCACCAACCACAATCAAGTTTGGCAACAACTTTGCAATGCTCCTGACGGACACTGGACAGGTTTACAGCTGGGGTCTATGCAGCTACGGCAAGTTGGGACATCCAACAAAGCGCGACATTGCCATCCCCTCACCGATAAGCGCATTCCGTAACAAACAGATCATTTCAATCTCTTGTGGCAAGGATCATTCACTTGCACTGGACGAGATTGGTGTTGTATACTCATGGGGCAACAACACAGGTGGACGTCTAGGTCTGGGCACCACGGGCGACTTCATCTTTTCACCAACGATCATCCCTTTCTTTGAAGACCAGTGCGTAGCCTCAATCAGCTGTGGACAAGAGTTCTCAATGGCGCTGTGCAACGGCGGCAGTCTGTACTCATGGGGTCAGGGCACCATGGGTAACCTTGGCTACAAAGTCGAGGGTGGCCTAAACTTCCAAAAGTCTCCACGTCTCGTCAAGGACCTGCCGCCCTCCAAACAAGTGTCGTGTGGCAATTGGCACACGATGGTACTCTCTGAAGAAGGCGAGGTCTACACATTTGGATCAAATCGAGATGGACGTCTGGGTGTAGCTTCACCTGACAGCACACACATACCCCAGCGCGTCAAGCTCGACAAGTCCATCAAGAAGATTGGCGCAGGCCTCAACTTCAACGCCGTTCTCTCCGAACACAGCAACTTTGTATTCACATGGGGTAGCAACGAGAACTCACAGCTGGGCGTCTTGCTCGAGGGCCATAAAAAGTCCACATGGATGCCACAGTTGGTTCGCGCACTGCTGCCCTACCCCATCAACACGATCGAGGTGGGCTACGAGCACGTGGTCGTCCTGACAGACACGGGCGAGGTGATCACCTTTGGCAGTAACAGCCACCAACAGTGCGGCGATGGCGAGCCCATCAAAGAGGTGTGCAACTTCACCAAGGTGCGCGTCCCTACAAACTCCCCCGTATTCAAGATCGCCGCAGGCAGCAACTCCTCGCTCATCTCACTTACGAGTGGCCACAGCCTGTTTGGAACGGAGCTGTCCTCGCTGTTAGCGGACACCAGCTTTGTAGACCTGCGACTTACGAGTCGCGGCAACCGTGGCGACCCAGTCGATTGCCACCGCATCATCTTGGCCAGTCGCGCCTACAAGCTACACATACTCATGGTAATGGAGATGGGCAACCCCAACGGTGGCCACAAGATCAGCTTGTCGATGACCAGCCACGTCTACTCCAGCACTGTGGACAACATAATCTACATCGACTTCCCGGACACCTCACTTGACGCATTGCGACTGCTGGTCAAGTTTATGTACACTGATCACGCTCACCTGTCCCCGAGCGTCGTGGACGAGTTGGGCTTGGTGTCGTCCGGGCTGGGGCTTGAACGCCTGGCCTACCTCTGTAACCTTGGCAAGACCAAGTCACTCGAGCTGATGCCATCCTCAAGCCTTGTCGACGACCTGGCAAAGCTCAAAGACTCTGACTTTTCCTCACACTACCATGACGTCAAGTTCAACCTGCACGACCAACAACAGGGACAGGACACCGTCGAGCCACAGGTTGTCCCATCGTTCAAGGTGATACTGTGTCTGCGCTCGCCATACTTTAGCATGATGCTGAAGGGTCAGTTCGTGGAGACTGGCATGGACTCGATCGACATGCACGAGATATCCGTAACCGGCTTCCGTAGCCTGTTACGCTATTTCTACACCAACGAGGTGCCAGACGACCCCAACGAGTGTGTCGAGCTGATCAAGTTGGCCGACTTCCATCAGATCAGTCGCGCAAAGGAGCTGTGCTCAGCCGTGCTCCGACAACATGTGGACAACGACTCATTGCTAAACATCTATCAGTTCTCGCTCAACTTTAACCTTAGAGTGCTCACAGTATTATGTGAGGCCAGGATTCTCAAGACACACCGAGACAACATCAAGACACTACCCAACTTTGATGAGCTATCTGAAGAGGCCAAGACGTCAGTTGTCAACATGGCATCCACTGATAAGTTGGTTGCTGCCAAACATGTGCATGGATAATGTATTGTGGACTGGATTGTTTAATAAATGATGATTGATTATATCCAATGGACTGACCTTCGCCACACCATTGCTGTTGTTGTATTGATTGATTAATCGATTGTCCACGTGAGTGTAGACCAATCCACATATCTTGCCAAGTAAGGGCAAGCAAGTAAGAGTACAAACTTGATGTACATTGAGTGTGGCATATTCTTTAGATCAGGTTTACCTTCCTCGTCTCCACCAAAGAATGGATGGAACTGTACTTTAACAAGTAGATTCCATCCTGCATCAATGTCACCGGTTGATCACTAAACATGTGAGGTAGAGGTTGTGAGTAAGTGATTGAATGGTTTGGCGGAAGGCATTGAACATACTCATCACCGATCTGGACATCATCAATATCCATCGTTGGTGTACAGAATACATATTGGTTCATGCTCGGTGCTTGAACTATTGATTGATTGAATGATGTGAGTAAGTGAGTTCCTGGACTTGGACGATCCAAAGTACATACCGCTATCAGGCTCCATTCGATCAAGACCTTGGTCCAGAGCATGTAGGAATGATTGATTGAAATGATTTTCGACGAGTAGAGCGTACTTGTTGCAATAGTGCATCTCATCAGTGGATAGCCTTCCCTTCATATACTGTTTCTTTGTGATGTAGGCGTGATATCTCTCCACCTTTTGAAGCCTACATCTGAGGTACGATCGTATCAGGTACTTGAGTCGCTCGATCTCCATCTCATAGATGAATGCTGTAAATTGATTGGTGTCTGTGATATCCTTTGAGCACAACTCCTCCTTAAGTGTTATCTGTTTCATTGCCTCATCTACGACCTCTTGTTGGAATGGTAACAAATCTGATGTACACTTCTCATTAATCCACATCTGTTTCAACTGAGCAAATGTTGAGTTGTTGTCCAAAAAATGATCACCTCCATCATCATCACCATCATATGTTGTTGTTGAAATTGATGTTGATGTAGTTGATGTTGATGTTGTACTACTCCTATATGAATCCATTATTATCTCTTATCTCTAACTAACTAACTTAGAGATAAGTGTTATGTTTATTGGAATGAAACAATCTGTAGAACTTCAAATAACGCGCCTTTTTGAAAAAGACTTTCGAAAGATGACTCGCCGCGAGGTCATATCACCACTCAACTACGACAACAACTAATACAACTAATACAACAACAACAATGACATCTTGCCTCTCATTGCTCGATCTTCCATATAGAGTCATTCTATTGCTCTTTGACTATTTGGACAACTTGGATGGAATATGTCTTGTGCTCAGCTGCTCATGTCTCTACGCTCAAAGAGATAGTCTTCTGAGGTTTGACATCAGCTCAATGTATATTGAAGGTTGCTACACAAACAAGAGCGAAGATATCAGACATGTAACATGTCTCAATAGCTTCCTCCACTCAATTGATCGATCTCTGAGCAACATTAACAGTGAGTGAGCTATCATATATTTGAACACTTCGTCCTAGGAGAATCACTAATACATGTATATATATTGACCAAGTTAACATTGAGGTTCGCACGAGTGACGATGTAGAGTGGCTGCAGTCGCACTCCAATGGCAATTACAACATCAGCAAGCTCACGATCGTTGGTGAGCAACCATCCCTCATACCGCCAACTGTGACATCGCTCAACTGCCACTTGGATTTTGTTGGTGATGTTTCATCATCATCATCAGTGACTGAGCTCATTGTCTTTGGAGATGGACTGCCAGTCGATATTCCATCATCAATCACAACTCTCGATATCAGCAATTGCCGTGCCGGCGTTACAGATACCTTTGAGATACCCTCAACAGTCTCAACGCTGACGGTCTACGCGAGCCAATTCAGTCCGCTCTCGCTTCCTCACTCCATCACAACTTTGGACCTTCATGCATATTATTGTTATCTTGGCTATGGGGTCATTCCAGACTCTGTGACCAAGCTCACGCTGCGAGAATACGACTATGACCTGCAGGCAGGCGACCTCCCTCAATCGATCAAGTATCTCAATCTTTACTTTTACAACAACTCGCTAGAAATTGGATCTATCCCAGATGGCGTCGAGTGTCTCATTACCAACAACTTTAATCGACCTCTGGAAGAGGGAGTAATCCCTCACTCAGTGACAAGGTTGGAGTTTGGCAAAGAATTTGATCAAGAACTGTATCCTGGAGCAATCCCGGAGTCGGTGTCACACCTCAGATTTGGCGACCGGTTCCGGCATTGCACGCGCTCACTCGCCTGTCTCCCGCCATCGGTGGTTCATCTCTGTCTTGGTGACCATCGTCTCACGCCGGGAAATATTCCTGCCTCCATCACTGAGCTCGTCCTTGGTGGATTCTACGACAGGCCATTCGATCACAATGCAATCCCTCCCACTGTTACCTCTTTGACAATTGGAAGAAAGTTCTTTACTAATGACATTGACAATCTTCCATCAACGCTCAAGACCTTTCGGTACGATGGCGGGACCGTGCTGGGCAGACATCTCCTTCATCTCACCAACTTGGGTATCGGCGATGTCCGCATCGACAACATTGACCGCACGCATCCATCTCTTGGGATTGACCATCCTCTCGACCCGACCAGTCACACAACGTTCAACATCCTTCGCTTCGCCACACTTTCCTCACGAGTGACGGTCAACTATTATAATGTACACTCGCAGATCAGATTTGCCATCAGATTCCTATACAACGATGTGGCGCTTTTCTTGGCAGACTCGCTTGTTGGCGGCTTCATTCCAGTGTCAAAGTTGATGGCACATGATTTTGAAGTCACCTCGCTGACGCATCGATTAAAGCTTGGCAGGCATTACAAACATATTGATAATCCAGAGGACCCCGATGGCGATCGAGATGAAGAATATCGGACCATGGCAGAAACCTTTGGTCAACAACAGGTGAAATCACTATGTGGCAGTTCTTCTGAGCACGACGATCAATAAGATGAGGATGACCATCAAGATAACCTCACTGAGAGTGACTACAGTGATGGGTCCAGTAAGCACATCAGCGATGTCTGATAATAATCATTAAACATTAATATGTATTGGTATCATGTAGTTTCAAGATGATCTACAAAACTATCAAGATATTTATTATTATGTGTTCATTCATGCAATTGACAAACCCAACATCATTCTTGATCAAGGTCGTTGTCATGGGTCGTTCATTCATGGTTTCACCCATTATTCCTAATGCAGCCCTTTTGGTTATTATAATCAAAACGAAGATCTTTGCAAAGTAGTTGTTGTTGTGGTGGTGGTATTCATCAAATTAATACATAATCCTTCTTTCTCCCTTTCTCTATCTTATTACACAACACGTATTATTATTATTATTATTATTATTATTACTTAAAGTAGCAGCATAAGCAACTCGAGTTTGAAGCGAAGCGAATACCCAAGACCCAGCCAACACACCAATACCAAGACCAAGCCCGACCCCGAACACCTTGTGCTTGGCTAATCAGTGCGTCCCTTGTGAACAAACATCACTCGACACGAACACGAACACGCAGAGTCAGGTCAACGAGAGTCGCTCAATCATTCACTCATTCAATCATTCAACCATACTTTATTATCAACATTATCAACATAAACAATGACGACTGCGACGAATACAAAGCTAAAGTTCTCTGAACATTTATGGGATGGCTACGACTTGCTGTGCAAGCGAACAGAGAATGATCTAGCACAGTCAAAGATTATATTGCTCTACTTTAAGAAGAGAGCAGAGGTCGAGGACAAGCTGGCAAAGAAGTTGGACAAGCTCTCATCAAAGATGTTCGCCGTTAGTGATCAGCTGGAGGCATCGACAGGTAACAACGCCTGGCGCAAGGTCGTCAACTGCAGCCACAACGAGTCGGAGCATCACGTGGCACTCAGCGCCAGCATCGTGACCAAGGTGTGCGGCCCATTCTCGGCCATGATCAAGGACATGGAGGCCAAGCGCAAGAAGATTGTCAACGAGGGTGCGCGTCTGCGCAACGACCTCAAGGAGATGTTGGATGCGCACAGGAAGTCGCAGTCCAAGTACGAGAAGGTGTCAAAGGAGCTCGAGTCCACCAAACTGGAGCTCAAGGATGCGCGCGAGTCGCCCGACACCTCTGTGGATTCAATCACCAAGCTGGAGAAGCGCAAGGAGAGGTTGGAGGGAGAGCAGGCTGCCGCCGACGAGGAGTATCGCGAGCAGATCAAGGCTACCAACGATTTCCAGAACCTCTACAACGTAGAGATGATGCCAAAGATATTGAATGTGCGTAGCTCCATGCGCCACGCCACTGGCAACAAGGGCAACATGTCGGCAACACACACTGACTAACCTTTCATCGACATACATAGGACTTTGAGCACTTCATCATCACTCATATACATCTTACAAAGACTTACTTGTCCAATTGGAGCAAGGTGATCAATGACCAGCCACCAATATACGCCGCATCATATGATGCTGTGAGGAGGCTGGTCGAACAGGTCGATAACCAGAGCGACGTGCAGGACTTTATTAGGAAGAACAAGATGAACAAGATATTGGGCACGCCCTTCCATTATGAGCCCTACGTCGAGGGCAGGCTCACAAGAAAGTCGATGTGGAACGCCAAGAATCTTACGTCCAGCTTGTTCTCCAAGTCGTCGGCGGGCAAGAAGGATGAAGGCTCACTCACAACATCAGGTGGCTCAACCGCCACAATGGCGCCACTGTCGCCAGGCAAGCCTGTGCCAAGATCGGCACTGTTGCCAACTGCTTCGTTTGGTGTGCCCATCGAGGAGCTGATGGCCAGACAGCGTGACACGCATCCCACGCTTGAGATCCCGCAGGTGCTGCATGTGTTGGCCGTGACCATCACCAAGCTGAAGGGACATGTATACGAGGGCATCTTCCGTGTGCCGGGCATCGTCAGCTCGATCAAGGAGATCAGGCTCGAGATGGACAAGGGCAACTTTGACCTGTCGCACATCGACGACGTCAGGACACCGGCCGCGTTGTTCAAACAATGGCTGCGCGACACGCCCGAGCCACTGATTCCTTCGTCACTGTATCAGAACTGCGTTGACACACCACAAGACGCCGTCAACATTGTCAAACGCATTACCAATCCGCTGCATCTGCGCGTGCTCACCTATCTGGTGCACTTTATCCAACTCTTCTGCAAGCTGGAGTTTGTCGCGCACAGCAAGATGGGCAGCAGCAACATGGCCATGATCTTTGCTCCGACCATTCTGCGCTGTCCTTCGAGTGACCCGGCTGTGATGCTCAACAACGTCAACCTCGAGAAGGCATTCGTTGAGAACCTCATCCAGAAGCTGCCTCACGCCGACAAGGAGTTCTTGGACCTGCCCGTCAGCATGTCCGATGCCATCATGGAGGAGGATGTCGAGGAGTTAGTGTTGGACGACGATATCAACATCAAGTCTGATGGGGAGACTGACAGCGAGCCAACTTCGCCCAAGGCCACTGGCACGCCTGTCCCAGTATTCGCCACTACCACGCCAACTCCAACATCTACCACGACCACGACAGCAACCACAGGTGTAACACCATCATCAAGCAACAGACGATCAGGAACACAGCTAGGTTGGGTCAGGATCAAGCCAACCAATTAACCAAGGTTGTCCTGGACATTCTCCCAATCAAACAACTCGATCATGTGGCGTGTATGATCACCACTTGCCACTTCGCCGCCACAGCCACACAGACATCATGTACTACTAACTGCCCACCCTCACTCACTTCAATAAACATATAGAAGACATTCCATCCAATCTATCGTGGATGGACGTATAACAACAACCGTTTAGGCGAACGAGCGAGCGAGAGAGCTTACTTTACTTTACTTTGAGTTGAATCCAACACCCTCCTTCTCGATCTTCTTGATGCGAACGTCACCACGTGGCGAGCGACAGAGCAGTGCTCTCATGAACGATGGAAACATCTCGCCAATGCCAATGATGAGGGCCAGTGAGTATGGAATGACAGCTCTGTCTCTGTTGTTGATGAGCGCCTGCACGGTGCCCTTGCCAACGTCGGTGGGCGTGATCTTGGGGATGAGCTGCGAGGCGTATGGCATGTGGAACGTGTCGTCGATGCCATTGGCAGCAAAGTAGTTGGAGCTGGTCTCGCCTGCAATCACCTCCATCACACGGATGTTGGTGCCGCGGAAGTCAGCCTTGAGGGCCTCAGTGAAGCCCTTCATGGCGAAACGAGAGCAAGCGTATCCAACGCAGCCAGGCCATGGCTGGTACGACACTGGTGAGTTAACATTAATAATGTATCCGCTGTTATTAGCGATCATTCTTGGGACGAACTCTCTGGTCATGTTGAATGCGGCAAAGTCTAATTGATTGGTTGGTTTGATTGATTGAGTGCATGGCGGGTTAGTCGCGGTGTTTGTTGGATCACGTGAACGATCACGAGAGAGAGACACATACAAGGCAAAGCCATCATGCTGTAACACTCATCCATGGATGTCTCTTCGATGAACTTCCAGTTACCGGCACCGGCATTGTTGACGAGAATGTCGACGGAGCGATCGCCAGCGATTCTCATCACCTCTTGGTGGCATCTTGCTACATCCTCTGGCTTGCTTAGATCGGCTGGGACAGCATGTGCGTCGAGACCCTTCTGACGCAACTCCTGAACGATCGTGTCCAGAGTGCTCTGTGTACGTGCTACCAGGCACACCGAGCAGCCAGCCTTGGCCAACTCTGTTGCGATGGCAAGACCAATTCCACTGTTTGCAAAGTAAGTAAGTGTCAATGATTGAGTGATTGAGTGAGTGATGAGCGATCCAAACCAAACTTACCTTGATGCACCAGTGACGACAGCAAGTTTACCCTTGACATTGAATCGTGTTCTGAAGATGCTACGAAGGATTCGAACGCTAAGCAAGAAGGAGACGAGGAAACCAGTGATATAGAAGTTCTTCCACTGTGATGTCAAGTACTTGGCAGTGAGTTGATTGATGTATATCCTGTCCATTGTTGTGAGAGTGAGGCTGAGTGATTGAGTGAGTTAGGTGTACTACTACTAATACAAATAAATAGAGGTGATGTTGTTGTCAAGAATGGTTTGAGCTGATGATGATGATGATGGTGTTTGGACACATGCATCCTCAGTTACATTAAACAACACACTCACTCACTCACTCTAGAGTTGTAGTTGTTGTCGGTATTGTGATTGGAACTGACATACAAAGATACCCGACCGGCTATTGGATACAAATGGTACAGAATCGTGAAGTGATGCTACTGCAAAGGGCCTGAATAGGCAAGAGATGGGTTGACAAGGGCATGCCCTCAATCCTGTACTTTTAAAAACTTGATCACAACTCTACTTAGTATCATTGCATGATTGGTGAAAGTGTGGTGAAATCCGATGGTCTTCGGCACTTTGTCTTTGCTCGGAATGGGCGTCTTTGTTGCTGTACTTGTATTAGACTATCTATCAAGGGTCAAAGCCATAGTCAATAGGGTCTACTACACTAACTCAAACGATTGTCTGTCTATTCATTATACTCAATTCATAGATAAATCATGCCGAAGGGGTGAGTAAATAAATAATGTAAAGTAATGAATGAAGTTGAATAACCCGAAGTATCTCGATTACTAAAGTATAAAGTATGATGTCATCTTGTGATCTCTCCAAATGGAATAGGCCATGTCAGACGATAGATTCAAACCAATTCCTGAAGTTCATCTAAAGTGTAAACAATCATAAAACTTACAAGATCAAAGTATCTTGATTGTACACTTTATTTTCTAAGTTTGGGTTCTCGACGAATATAAATAAAGTTAAACAACAATGGTATACATTTTCAATAAATATATATAAATACAAAACATGTTAACTAAAATACCAAGAATAGTATTATATTTAATTGTATCATATCTTTCTGATACTGCTGATAGAGTATTTCTCTGTTTAGTTTCAAAGTACTTCTTTGGTAGTAATCGTAAGATAATACATGAACTCATGCCAACTTCTAAAAGGTATTCAATCAACCCATCTCAACTCAACTCTACTCAATCAAACAACCATCTAACTAACATATTCATCTCAGTGGAGCTAATAATAATATAATTTATGAGATTGAAGATGGCGAAACAATTAGTAATGTCCCGGATTATGTTACGAGTTTAAAGATTGGTACTCATTTCATACAACCTTTAATTCCAGGTTTGATTCCAAATAATGTGACTCACTTGACATTTGGACGACTTTTCAATCAACAGTTGAACAAAGGTGATATTCCAAATAGTGTCACTCATCTGACTTTTGAGTCAACATTCCAGTATCCAATATTCAAAGATTGTATACCAGAATCAGTCATCCATCTTAACTTTGCATATCGTACATCATCATTGGATCGATTGGATCAAATACTTGACGAACAAACATTTTATTCCCAACATATATATATTCCACATTCAGTGACCTCTTTGAAGATTGGTATACGTTATGAGAAACCTCAAGATATAATCAATCTTCCACCAAACCTAAAATATTTGTCATTGTTTTCCAACCAGCCTATATCTCTTGGATACATTGGTCAGACTGTTACCGATTTGACCTTCAATGACAATTTCTTACATCCATTCACAACTGGAATGATACCTGACAATGTCAGAAGTTTGAAAGTCGGCAAACACTTTAACCAACCTCTTGAATTGTTGGGTATCACAACATCACTGACAACCTTGAAGCTTGGATCAGAGTATAAACAAGAATTGCCTCCTGGAAGCTTGCCCTTATCAATCACTAAACTAACATTTTGGCCCCATTGGAGACAAAAGCTGACAGAAGGATCACTGCCATCCTCAATCACCTACTTGACCTTGCGAGGTAATGGAGACCTTTGCAACCTAGCTGGTCTCTACTATCATTTACCAACATCAGTGACATGTTTGAAGGTAAACTCAAATTTCAAATGTCCAGATTTACCAAACATATTCCGTCTCAGAAGTATCATTGATTTAACAATAACAGGAATGTCATCGAATGGTCCTCACCTGCATGCATTACGCAATGACAAACGATTCAAGATCAAGATGGACGTTACACCATTGTTTGAGAAACCTGGATCAAAATTTGAATACTTTTCATTCATTTGTTTGGACAACAAGGATTGTATGATCATTAGAGAAAGTGAACCAAGAATCACCTACATCCCAATCCGTAAGATTCTAAAATGGAATGATTACAATGACTTCAAAATGGCATGTTACCAACTATTCAATAACAAAGTTATTAAAAAGATGCACCATTAAATAAATAACATCAACATTGTAATAATAATAATGCTTGTGTACAGATATAGAATTGAAATGGAGATGATCAACTATTTTTTTTAAGATATTTGATCAATTTTTGGTGGTGGACCTGATGGGTGAGTGACCAAAAAAGCCCCCCACTGGGGACCTGCATTACGTGAAAAACTTAGGCCATCCATTTCTCACACACATCCCTTTCAATCATTGAGTGTTTGTTGTGTTGTTGTTGATGTGATTGATTGTTGTTAGTTCATATTCATATTATTATATATATTTAGTTTAGTTTGATACAGATAATTTAAAGAAAGAAAGAAAGATGAACATTTCAGGATTACCAGCAGTGGTCATTGACAATGGTACAGGATACACAAAGATGGGATACGCCGGCAATGATGACCCCAGCTTCATCATCCCATCATCGATCGCCACACAGACTGCCAAGGGCAAGCAGACTGCCGCCTCGATGAAGAAGGGTGTCGAGGACCTCGACTTCTTCATCGGAGACGAAGCCGTCGCCAACGCCAAGACCTACGACCTGACCAACCCCATCCGTCACGGTCAGATCCAGAACTGGACGCACATGGAGCAGTACTGGGAGCAGTGCATCTTCAAGTACATGCGCTGTGAGCCCGAGGATCACTACTTCCTCCTCACCGAGCCACCCCTGAACGCACCAGAGAACCGTGAGTTCACCGCCGAGATCATGTTTGAGACCTTCAACGTCCCAGGTCTCTACATTGCCGTCCAAGCCGTCCTTGCCCTTGCTGCCACCTGGACCCTCAAGAATGCCGATCGTACCCTCACCGGTACCGTCATTGACTCTGGTGATGGAGTTACTCACGTCATTCCAGTTGTATGTATATATGTTTGATTGATCGATCGATCAAACAGTGCACTGACAGACCATCTGATCATATGATCAATCAATCAAACAAACATTTTATAGGCTGAAGGATATGTTATTGGATCATCAATCAAACACATTCCAATTGCTGGAAGAGATATTACTGGATTCGTCCAACAGTTGATGAGGGAGCGCGAGCCATCGATCCCACCAGCAGAGTCTCTCGAGATTGCCAAGCGTGTGAAGGAGCAGTTCAGCTACGTGTGCCCAGACTTGGTCAAGGAGTTTGCCAAGTTCGACAGCGACCCCACCAAGTGGATCAAGACCGTGCAGGCCGCCGACGCCATCACCCAGAAGCCCTTCCAGTACGACGTCGGCTACGAGCGTTTCCTCGGCCCAGAGATCTTCTTCAGCCCCGAGATCATCTCGTCCGACTTCTTGACCCCACTGCCCAAGGTGGTCGACGACACCATCCAGTCGTGTCCAATCGATTGCCGTCGTGGTCTCTACAAGAACATCGTGCTGTCTGGTGGCAGCACCATGTTCAAGGACTTTGGCAAGCGTCTGCAACGTGACATCAAGCGATCGGTCGACTACCGTATCAAGAGATCCGAGGAGCTCAGTGGCGGCAAGATCAAGGCCGTGCCACTCGAGGTCAACGTCGTGTCTCACTCCAGACAGCGTTATGCCGTCTGGTTCGGTGGTTCCATGTTGGCATCCACTCCAGACTTCTACAACCTCTGTCACACCAAGGCCAAGTACGATGAGATTGGACCAAGCATCTGCAGACACAACCCAGTCTTTAGCACTGCTTAAACATCCAACTGAGATTGAAGTAATGTTTGTTTGTTCATCATTCATTCATTCATCCATCATCTTCCTACCTACTACCTTCTTCCCTCTCCTCTATCCACTATCCCCTCTGTCAACTCTACTCTATCCCACTCATTCATTCTTTCTTTCTTCCAATCTATATATCTTTATCTCTATCTCCCTCCTTCGCACACAGTGTAACAACAACATCAATAAACAATCAGAAGTATTTATTCTCTAGACCAAGGGTCGAGGGTAAGGGCAATGGCAAGGGTAGAAGGTTTGGCAAATTTGATTTTTGATGACTTTTTGAGTCTGAGAAAACGACCGAATGGTTGTTTTGAACGAATACATTAACATTTGTGATCTTGTAGATATACTTATACATATACATATAATATATATAATGGGAAGATCAAAAGCAAAGAAAACAGGTCAACCATCACTTGACTTCCAAGTCAAGAAGAAGAAGCTTGGAAAGAAGGCACCACCCAATCCCAATGCCACCGTCACTACCTTTAAATCAAAGAGTATGTCAATCAATACCATGTCCATCATACTATTACACCATAGTCTCATACTCATACTCATACTCATAACCACAATGAATATAATAGCATTGTTCATCCCAGCTCAGTCGATATCAGGTGAGAAGGAGGATCAGATGGTCAATCATAGGAATATGACGTTGAAGGACTTGTTGTCAAAGATGAAACATTATAGTGAACAGGTGAAGAAGGATGCTTTGAATGGTGTACGCGACTTGATACAGCAGCATCCAAAGATAGTTCATATGCATATATCAGCGATAATGAATGGAACGGTTGAGTTGGTGAACGACGTCGAGAAGAATGTGCGTGCTGCTGCCTATTCGCTGCTGGCCCAAGTGCTACCGCTGCTCGACCCCGTGATGATCTCACCTTTCGTGCCACTGTTCAGTGTGTACGTCAGCTCGGGAATGACCCACCTCAAGACCTCCATTCGAATGGACGCCCTGCGCATCTTTGAGTTGCTGCTCGATCAGTATCCACGCCAGATCACGGCACATAGCCACCAAATGATTCCCAACTACATGGACCTGCTCAGACGTGTGTCCGTGTCCACGTCACATACAATGTCCTTCCAGTCGACCTCGGCCACCGCCGCCTCGCTGGCCTCAGCCGCCACACAAAAGACTGGCGCACTGTCCACGAGGATACAGATCCTGCGCAGTATGAACAAGCTTCTGATGCTCCTCGTGTTGCCACCCGACAACACCTTTGCCAGTCTGCTCAACGGCGTCCTGGCCATGAACCAGGACAACACTCCCTGGGCCCCAATCGTCAGCCTTCGCGGCGAGTTCCGCACATATGATCAGCGTCGCGTGTTCAATGACCTGTTCTCCAAGAACCAAGTCACAGCATCCATCTCCTCATCGACACTCTCCACCTCAATCGACAACAATGGCTCAACAAAGAAGAACAAACAGCAACAGCAACAGCAACAGGATGGTGATGGCGCAGTACAACTCAAACCAATGATCTTGGAGAATAGTGGAGAAGTTATGTTGTTCACAAAGACTCTGATGCCCGTGCTGATTGAGTGCTGGCTGGAACTGTCCCCGTCCAACCCAGCGCTCCCACACTCCAGCCTCGAGGACATGGAGCTCATACTGAGGATCATCCACTTGTTGATCCAAAACCTCAAGATTGACATGCATGGCACCAAGGACTTTGATCGTTTGCGACAGGACTACATCAAGTACTTTGCTGTGCACTTCCCATTCTTTGTAGGATCGGCTGCCAACCCCGACTCCAAGGAGTGGATCACAAGCAATGCAATCAACTCTGTCGTGGCACAGACCTTGGCGCACTTCATGGGCCTGCAATGCAAGAAGCCCTTGACATCATTGCCGGAATGGTTCACACCGGCGCTGGAGTTCCTGGAGGAGGCACTCGATGGCAAGCTGATTGAGAGCAATCTTGAGCGATCTGGTCAGGCTGTGCGCTCGTCCATCGCTGATCTTTTGTGGATCGTGCCTCGCATTCTCCCTGTTCTGCAGCCAGAGAGCAGCCAGAGTCTGTTGCAGGCCTTCATCAAGTTTGATGAGCATTGCCATCCTCACTCCTCCGCAAAGAAGTCATGTGTGTTCTTCATCAAGGAGTTGGTTGACACTCACTCCAAGGCAAAGGACCGCACAATCAAGAAGATTATTGAGTGGGGCCTGGCTTCATTGCCCAAGCTCCTCTGGAAGCTTGGAACTACCGATCCCAACACATCACTTGTATGTATCCCGCATTCTCCATTTACATTTACCTTTGCTAACGGTTACTATATCTGTTGACAGATCATTATACATATATTGTTGTCTCTGGGCAAGGACCAGACCAAGAGAGCACAGTATGACTCGATCCACAATGCGTTTGTTCCATTCTTCTTCACAATCACAAAGGGCACTCAACAGCAACCTAATGGCAAACAGATATATGGACCATTCGTCCAACTACCATTCAACGTCCAGACTCAGGCACTCAACCTAATCTACTACTTCTCATCAATCAGTATGCTTATGATCAGGTCACTCATTGCAATATGTAGATGTATGTTATAACCACCATATCCAATCATTCAATCAATCAACTTACAATCAATCAATGAACTTGTAGACCCAGGCATATCCCATGATATCGTTGACAGAGTGTTGGAGATATTCTATCACAAGCAATCACAGTTTGGACTCACCAACTACTTGGCATTCTGCTTCGCCGTGACAATGTCAATGTCACAGCCAGTCGAAAAGAAGTTGAAGTCATTGGAGGGACAAGATACAGAGAATAATGATGAACCAGTTGACCTTGATGGTGATCAGACTATGGTCGACGTTGATATGGACAAGAGTAAAGCGACAAATAGCAACAAGAGAAAGACAATGGAGAATAATGAGGAAGGCGAGGAAGCCAAACAGAGAGATAGACTAAGAGAGAAGGCTACAAGTAGAATATTCAGAGACATTAACAATCTGAGGACATCAATCGCGATTGACAAGTTGCTGGTTCCACTCTCAGAGTCAATTCTCAATGAATTGGTACGTCCTTCATTCGATCATTCTATGGAGACTTGGATTATTTATTAATCATTGCCCTCCATCCTTCTTTAGTCAACACCCAAGACGATGGTCGAGACCAAGGGTTTGTTGGAGATGATATATGCATGCTTTGATGCCAAGGACAATGAGGAGTGGGCACAAATGCCAGAGGAACTCCTTAACAAGCTGCCAATCACCCTGGCCAACTTCCTCTACGACAGCGCCAACTCATCCATCATTGAAATGGATCTTGTTGTCCAGTTTGTTCTTTTGGATCAATCAAACTCATTGCTACTACATATATTTAGACTACTGAAAGGTAAGACAATCTCATCCAATCCATTTATTGTTGCCATAAGACGACTAACAATGAACAACCAATAACATTATAGACCGATTGAACTCCAACGACACCAAGTTGACTACACTCTCACATATCTTTATCGAGCTATCCAAACAAAAGACATTGGAGGATACACTCATGGATGACAAGGTGCAGAGCAAGGTGACGGAGTTGGTGAAGCTGGTGCATCAACGTTCATCTGGTGATGTCCAAGACAAACAAGTGTCAGAGCGTATGGTATCAGAGATGCAAATGCTTTATAATAAACTGGTGTCATAACGAGTATGATATCAGGTTGGACACAACAACAAGAAGGAATAGGCAGAGTAGAGCAGGCAAGGGTAGTTAAAGGGGGTATAAAGGGGATAGGAAGACAATAGATACATGTTTATCAGTTTATAATAAGTCAGTAGTCTGAAGAGGAGCCAGTCTCACAACCAACGGGGAAGGACATGTTGGCAATCTTGTTTCGCCTGGCTATCCTCTGATGGATTTGTTTCTCTTCTAAAGCGATATCTCTGAGGGCCTTGGTCTGTAGAGAAAGGGGAGGAAGAAGTGAATGAGTTAGAACGTTGATCATACATAGAGATGATGAAGGTATACGGCTAATACATACATATAATGACTGTTCCTTGGTAAAGAACTCTCTCTTTTTCTTCTCCCAGTTGGGATGCTCTGTACAGTTCAATACGCCGCATATGCCAGTGGCTGACTCTTTCTGAGGAAAGACACAAGGCGTGATGGATGGCGGCGAGTTGTTGGGCTTGGGGGTCGGCGGTGTCGAGTTGGGGCCATCAATGTTGCCTTTGGTACTGATATTATTATACAATTCTGCAGACTCTGCTCGGAACTTGGTCTTCTGGATGGTCTTTTCAAACTCTGAGCTCTTCTTCTCCAGCTTCTTCAGCTTGGTCTCGATCTCGGATCGTTTCTGCGAGATCTCCTTCAGCTTGCTAATGTCGTCGCAGTTGGACGTCGACATCAGCTTCTGGGTCAGTGGATTACTGTCAGAGACGGGCGGAGAAGACTTGGTGGTGGAGGCTGTGGCAGTGCCGGCCGCGGGTGCGGGTGCAGGTGCGACTGTACTGTTGGGTGGAGAGTTGGGTGCGGATAAAACGGAACGCTGAATCGATGGGTTCTTGTTGATGATCTCCTTGGCGTTGGCCACGCCGCACTCCTTGGAGCAGTACTTGGATGGGCCGCTGGTGAAGCCTGAGCACTTGGAGTAAGAGCATCTTCGAACGTCAGGTTTAGAAGAGGGTAAAGAGGAGGAGGACGATGTCGGTGAAGGGTTGTTGCTGTTGCTACTGTGTGTTGGTGAGGTGTTGTTGCTTGTTGATAAATAATGTTTGTAATCGCTACTCTGCAGAAGTGGCGAGTTTGTCAAGTTGGGCTGTGAAGGTGTCACCTTTGGTGAGGCGGGAGGTATACTATCTCTGTTGTTGCTATTGTTGCTGCTGTTGTTGCTATTGTTGTTGTGACTGTTGTGATTGTTGTGATTGTGGTTGTTGCTATTGTTACTATTGTTACTATTGTTGTTGATGTTGTTGTTGCTGCTGGTGATGTTGCTGCTACTACTATTATTATTATTCGAGGAGTGACTGCCACTGTTGTGCTTGTCCTTCTTCTTGCACTTCATGCACACGTATCGGTCGATCTTCTTGGCGTCCTTCTCCGAGATGTTGACACACTCGCCGTGGTACCACTCGTCGCACTTGTCGCATGCAATCATGAATGAGTTGGAATCGTACTTCTTGCGACAGACACAGTACAGTCTGTTGTCACCAGAGTCTTCCTCCTCCTCGTCGGAAACCGAATCGGACTCGGATTCATACATGGCGGTGTCGGACCCTGATGAGGCCGGACGCTCCTTCTCCCGCCTGACCTTCTTGTGGCTGTGTCTGGACCGTTGGTGCTTGGACCTCTTCTTGTGGCTGCCATCGTGGTGGCTGTGATGATGGTGACTGTGTTCCTTCTTGACTGGTGTGTTCTCTCCCTTGCTCCTGTGACTGCTGCTGCTGTTGCTGCTCTCCTCGTCGTCTACCAGAATGTCCACCTCCATCTCCTGGTCACTCTCCACCTTGACCAGCGTGCTCTCGGCAACTTTGATTGGAGTGGGCTGCTGCTGGACACCGTTGGACGACGTCAGTGGCGGTGTGACGGACTCAACGACAGTCCTATGTTGGGTATCATAGCTTAGAGATTTGTCTACAAAGAACTCTTCGTCTACACCCTCGACATCGACCTCGTCCTCCTCTGTTGGTTTGGCGGGTGGTTTGACGGTCACCTGTTGTTGCTGCTGTTGATGCTGTTGCTGTTGGACGACAACCTCCTTCTTTGTGTTGGGGGAGGGCACTCGCTGCTCCTGGGCTTCGTTCAAACTGTTGCCGCTACCACTACCACCAAACAGATGTGTTGATGATTGTTTAGGTGTTGGAGGTGACTGCGGTGAAGCCAGACACTGGTGAATGTTGTAGTAAGCACTCTCTGGCACCAAGTGTCTCTTTCTCAGTGGCAACTTTGATATCTCATATCCTACGAATGAGTTGTTTGGGTTACTCTTCTTTAGGATAGGACACAGAAGGATATTGTTGTTATTATTGTTGTTGTTGTTGATACTATTACTATTATTGTTGTTGTTGTTGTTGATGTCGGTGCTACAACTGTTGCTATCTATGTTGGTGATGTTTGTATGACTGATACTACCGTTGTCACTGACTGTTGTGTCGCCACTACACAGCGGATGAGTATGGTTTGTATTGTCGTCTATATTGTTGTTGTTGGTGGTGGCGACATTGTTGGCGGACTCCTTTGGAGGGTGCTGGTCCGCCTCTGTATTGATCTCAACCTTCACCTCTGTGTTGCCACTGTTGCTGCTGATGGTGACGTTGTTGTTGTTGTTGTTGCTATTGTTGCTGTTGTTGCTATTGATATTGCTATTGTTGGAGCTGATGCTATTGTTGCCGTTGTCCACGTCATCCAATTTGCCCTGTGTGGATATGGCTGCATCGATCAGGATGGACCAATCATTGTAGCTCATGTCTATATATAATAATAATTAGTTAGTTAACATTCACGTGATTATAACGGTCCTCCTCGAGAAACTACATACCCTCATATGGATTCTTGGATGTTGGAACAAACTCGCTTTGGGGCGTTGAGTACTGAACCACCATACTGCTCGTCACAGACTATAAGATGCTCCTGGTTCTTCTCTCTCTCTCACTCTCTCCTCCTATACTATATATTTGATTGTATATATATATATATATTTATCGTATTAATCGACTAGTTGTCTAATATTTCTAATGATATGTATTCATGCTAGATATATGTCCTAATATGTTGGTGTGTGATTGATTGATTGATTGATTGATTGATTGCTGATATGAAATAATTGATATGAAGTGATTGATATTCGCTTTATGTCCTGTCTGTATACCTGATGTTGGAAGTTGATGTTGATGCTGCTGATGCTCTTCGTGATGATGATATTGATGATGTTGTGTCAATCAAGTATGTATGTGTAAATATAATTATGTGTATGTGTATGTATGTATGTGTGAGGGAGAGAAGGGAGTTGTTTGAGTGTTGAAAGTTTATTGAGTTTTGTGCGTGATGTTGTTGTTGTTGTTTGAGTGACAGCCGGCTTTGGAGTATTAGTGTGTGCATGACTTGGTGGTGGTGTGATAGAGAGTGAGTGTTGGCTTGGTGAGGGGAAAAGCACACACGCAAGTTGTGGGTGGTGGTAGTGTGTTAGACTAAAATCAATTTAAATTAATTTTTCATTCACACCACACACACTCACAGTCACATAATTTAAATTATGAAAAATAATTCTTCAACGGAACTATTTGTAACGTTATTAAACTTGTCTCTCCGAACAACAAGTTCTAGGTATTGGTCAACAAGACTTCACAGTTGTCCTTCAATAATAATACACTAAGTATGTATGTCTAACTACTACATATCAGTAGTGTGAGGAGTTGCTAGTGTGTGAGTGAGTGAATGGTACAATAAATAATAAGAAATAAATAATTTAGGCTAAGTTATTATCTGATTGGGTTTGGGCTGCAAGATGAAAAGTAACAAAGTTTATGTGGTTACCAAATGAATGGTGAACAGTTTGTTCGATCACATCTCACTTCCAGTTTCTTTCTTTCATACTTTTGTTTGTTTCGATAGAATGAATGACCTAGCGATAGATAGAGAGAGAGAGATAATTGAAAATGGATGAATGAAATCGGAAGTATAATCAACATGTGGACCATAAACATAAGATTAGTTGTATGATGACTTTTTCTATCGATGTCATAATCTCTTTAGCATAATCAACTCTAAATGAACAGATATTCCAACCCATTTTTGGAAGCTTCAGGCCGTTGATCACTTTGTTGTTTTGGGCCAACACCCCTACACAACACATCACCAATCAATCAATTATTCCACCTTGATTGTGTGTGGCCTGTCATTATGTCAGGCAAGCCCCAAAGTAGTGATCATCTGACTATGGTCAGTATTCCGGTTCGTCCCACCCCTACCATTGATTCATTCTCTCATTCTTCATTCAATAAAGTCATAAATCAAAGAGTCACATATCATATACGTCTTGTAGGTTTGTTGTAATTGTTGGCATACATCGAGATGAGTATCAATAAACAACAACAACAACAACGCTCGTCGACGATGGTATCTGATGCGAACACTCCTGATGTTAGTCCACATCACAAGTTCCAAACCAATCCAAACAACTTGGGCAAACCACCCGAGTGCTTCATCTGTATAGCCGACAATGTAACAGGTCTCTCATTGCCAGACAAGTTCTCCATATGTACAAGTATGCATGCTCCATCATCACATCACATCACAACACATCATTTTAACCAAACATACATCAATCAATCAATCAATCCCATAGAGTGTAACAAGTTGGCACATACTAGATGTATACCACAACTCAACAACAGTACACTGATATGTCGTGGAGTAGATGGCAAGGATAAACAACACAACAAGTCATCATCATTATTGAAGTTGTTCACAAGCAAATGTATGTGAATGTGAGTTGGACCATGGTCCATGTCCACCCAGACGACTGATCATTATCCACTCCACACATTTAGATACATTTGAAAAGTATGGAGAACAGATGGTGGAGAATGGAGACTATTCATTCGAGCATATAAAGACATGGATACAGATGTTTGCTCAAGAGGACAACGGAAAGCATATCTACAAGCGGAAGTACTATGCATTGTTCAAGTATGTTTGGTTGTGATTGATCAGTCCAGTGGTTCCAGGAACTAACTTATTCTTCCGTGGAACCATTCCACATTCAATCAATAAGTAATCTGGTAGTCAATGATCAAACATTTGCTTATATTCTCTCTCTTCAAAGTGATTCGCCAAGGAGTGTTCCAACGCACTCATCACCTGATCATAGCCACAACCACTCGCACAGCCACAACCACAGTCACAGCCAAACTAGTCATAGTCGCAATCATAGCCATGGACAAGTACTCAATCAAACATTCACGTTGGCATTGCCAGACCTCAAGAGCATGGTGATCTCATCGTCATTGCACTTTAGTCTGGCATCACGCAATGACACTGGCCAATTCATCATGTTGTCAATATTGTATCATCTGGTATTCACGCCACAGAACATTGTACACTTTCTAAACATCGAGTCATTGAACACATTATGCAACCTGTATACATTCTATCTCCAGACACTCAAGGCTATACCATCAACACTATCCACATCATCCAACTCCATCATCATCTCATCATCATCATCTTCCAATGATGACAAGCGAACCATCAGTAGTATAAGTGCATTGTCATTGAAGTTATTCGCCATATTCTTACAATTGATCAATGGACATGGTATGTACGGTACCTTGACACATCCATGTTTGGATGTATTGATGGATGGATACTAACAATATAGTGACCACAATTAGAGCGACTACTACCTGTATATTTCAACTCTAAACTTATTGAAGTCATGGTCAACCTGTACGCTGACAGGGACTTGCTAAGGGGCAAGCTGGATAGCGAAGAGCTGGGCGCAAGTGATCGAGTCATGGAGCTTCTATCCACATGTTTCAAGCGAGGTAATTGCATGATCAATCACAGGAACCATTCCAATCACTCACTCAATCAATCAACGAATCATACTTTAGAGCCATATCGAACTTTGATTGAGGGCCATCCAGGTTGGTTGGAATTGATCGTGGAGTACTCATCCAGGACATCATGCAAATTGCATAGAGAGTTGTTGTTGGATAGCGTCACATTTACTCGCCAGCTGTATAAGTCAATGTTGTGCACGGTGTATCGAGGCGTGTTTGAGGGTCGAGAGGTTGCCGTCAAGCAATTGCCCACAGATGGATTGGGATTCGACTGGGAGCTGTTCCATCGCGAGGTGGCAACCATCTGTATATCACAACATCCAAGCGTCATCCGATTCTTTGGCGCGTACACTGGCAACAGCACTGGCAAGGACCCATTCATCGTCACCGAGCACTGCAGTCGCGGTAGCATTGTTGCCGCGCTCGAGTCATATGTCGAGGAGCATCGCCAGCCACCTCCCATCGAGTTGTTGGTCAGGATGTCAATCGAGGCGGCACAATCACTGGACTTCTTGCACTCCAAGTTCCTCATACACAGGGATATCAAACCTGATAACTTCTTGGTCAAAGATGATTTCAGCGTCAAACTGATTGACTTTGGCACGACCAAAGTAGCGCCACACAAGCTCAAGATGACCGTTGTTGGCACACCTATATACATGGCACAAGAAGTCATCAATGGCGAGAGCTACACTCAATCAGCAGACATCTACTCTTTTGGATTTGTACTCTACGAGCTTGTAAGTCCACAGACCACCATCCACTCAAGTACATTGATCACTAATCATCCATTCAATCGATCATAGTTCACAAGACAGTTGCCATTTGCTAGTATGGCTGATTTTGAGCGATTGGAATTGGTCTCAAAGGGTGGAAGACCAAAGATACCAAATTCAGTACCATCATCAATCGCCAAACTAATCAATATTTGTTGGCACACTGATCCAATGCGAAGACCAAGCTCACGTGGCGTACTCCAAGCACTATATATGGCATTACGATCAATCTCATCAAAGGTAACAATGGTAGATATACACTACTGTATGTGCGCATCAACAATGGAACCAATATTCCGTAATCTTGGAGACTTGCAATCATTGTTGTCATGTAGTATGGTGTGTCGCACTTGGAGAAGGGCGCTTTTCCAAGGTATATGCAGCACCAAGACTTCCATGTACTATGATCAAGTCTACTGGCGACCATTCATTGATAGGAGTATAAAAGATCAGCAACAGCACGTCAAGGCATTGTCGTCTTCCTTGTCATCATCATCATCTTCAGCATCGTCATTGGCATCATCCACATCATCATCAAGGAGGTCATCCAGGTCATCAATCCCAACTTGATCAATTATATAAAGATGGCGCCATGGCAAATGTGCGTGCATTCCTGGACAAACTATCCAGGAAAGAGTGTAAATGTATTCGGTTGATTGATTGATTGGTCTCACTGTTCTGGCCGATCAGCCACAGACAACGCGTAGACATTGACGCCAAATAGCTCTGCCTTGTCGATGTTGGCTTTGAGAGTCTTGCCAAAGCGGGCCGGATTGGTCTTCTCTTCGAATGAGAGGTACTCCATCCAGAGGTCTTGATTGTAAGGATAGTAACTTAATACATTCCTGTACAGTTTGGTTATCTGTTGCTCGGGTAAATTTGAATCGATGGCAGCTTGAAGTGAAAGCTTCCAGATGGCCAAGGAGATGGCTCGCTTGGGTGTGATGGTCTTCAAAATGCTCTTGACTGCCGTGTCGAATGAGTTACCCGAGAGCATCTTGACATACATTGAGAACATATGATCATTGTCTGGGAAGAGGTATACACACTTCTTTAGCAATGGTATCGCATTGTTCTTAATGTTTCGATAAAGATCAAATACCTGATTGTGTGCAGAGTAGTCCTAATGATTGATTGATTGATTGAATGAATGATGGGTGTCAGGAAGGCATGAGGGTATGATTCCAGGATTGGGGCGAGATAACTACCTTTAGACATGGGGGTTTGAGTGCAGAGTGTAGGACTTGGGGTGCATCGCTAGGGACCATGGAGTTGTACTGTCCAAATGGATAATAGAACTCTGTTGGTACCTCTTGGAAGAATTGATCCACAAGGTTATCAATCTCATTAGATACAGTTGATGAGTTTGTTATAACATGTAGAAGTCTGATTGATTGAACGGGAGAGTGTGAGAGAATGAATGAGTGAGTTTATGGACCATGATACATACTCTTTCCAAATCTGTTTCTTATCCTCCATTGAGTTCAGATGACTATTGGTTGCATCCTTTAGGATTGAGACCACCTCTTTGTAATCCCTCTTGAGGTAGGCATAGAGGGAGAATGTCAACCAACAGTTTACCAACTCATTGTCGTCTATTTGGGAATCTGGTATATGTTTGAGTGAGTATGAATATGTATCAACTGGATAGATGCACATGTGTTTGATACATACGAGTCATGGACACTGCAGCAACAGACAGAAATTGATTGATGTTTGAACTTCTTCCAAGTAGTATGTTGAGTAGGGACGTGGTATCAATGCGTTCGTCGTTGATCAATGTTGTTTGTTTCTGATTGATTGAATAGAGAGCATTGACGAAATGATCCACTTCTTTGATGGCTTCAATGTGTTGATGATGGCCAATGAGATAGAGTGTGTAGTAATGTATCAACTTGAATGAGCTGGCATTCAATCGTAAAGCCTCTTGAAGTAGGATGATGATGTCCTTGTGCTTGCCACCCTTGGTGCAATAGCAATCTGCCAAGAATAGCCATGCATCAATGTTGTTTGGTTGAGACTCCAATAGTGTGTTTGTGTAGGACGCTATATCACGTAGTGGTTGTACACGTGATAGGAATGAGAGATGATTGAGTGTGAAAGAGTTGTTGCCTGTCGATGTTGTATCCAGTGTCTCCATTATGATCTTGATTGCATCCACGTTCTGTGGACTGTGTTGTAGGTATGCATTGTTGCCAAAGTATGCATCCCAGTTGAATGTGAACTGCTTTGGCTCCACGCTATTGTTGTTGGCACCATTTATATATAGGTCTGTTGTATCGGGTATCACGTTAAAGAGTAAGAGTGTGATGAACACTAGCTTGAGCGATTGCTGTTCTTGTGGTGCGAGGATTGATCTGATGGTCGATGCTTTGTGTGGCACAGAGAGGAGTGGATCGAGGTGTTTGAAAGAGTCGTAGTCTGAGCGAACAAACAGCGCAGCAGCGCTCTCCAAGTTGTAGAACGCCAAGAACTCCAAGAGAAGGAAGTCGCGCCAGCCTGCCTCGCAGACGTATCTTAGGTATATGAGGAGGAGTTCGAGTGTCCAGAATGATCGCTCTTCAGACATCGCGGGAGTTGTGGTCGACTCGCTAGAGTCTGAGAGTGTGTCCATCTCCATCAGTCTAGTGAGTGTATGTGTGCATATGGACAGCTTGTGAGGCAGTGAGCTGGGAAGTCGTAGCTTCATAAGGGGCAAAAGAATAGTGTCGCCAGTGGCTTCGGCAGCCTCATCAATCAGTGCTTCAATCTCTTTGGATGAGTTTGTATACTTCCTCGAGTACACCTCAATATATATCTTCCAGTACATTAGCGATGCTGAGTTGTTCTCAACTATGCGTCTAAGTCTAATCAGTACCTCCTCTCGGCATGATTCATTAGCCAGGACATTGTATGTTGTCTGTCGTGTGAAGCGTTTGAAGGTGTAAGTCAAGAGTGTGGTCAAGATGCTGGCGAGCCAGACATACCAATGTACAGAGGTATCCAATGCATTTGGCAACACTTGTTGGGTCCTTCATGTAGTCGGCTGTTGATACTCCACTCGCTCCACTTAGTCGCACTGAGTCCACTTCTTGATTGATCGACAGGGCCGCGACATCTTCATCCTCTCCATCAGTGTCCACACTGTCGTCTGCTGATGGTCCAGTTGTACTTGGCTCCGCAACATCATCCGCAAGCAATGGAAGGAAGTCCTCTGATTCATCAGTGACGGTGGGTGCGACACTAGTTGTGTCCTCCTCGCGGGGACGCTTCGCAGGTCGTGTCGTCTTGGGTCTCGTCAAAGCAGTGATCGAAGCAAACAACCTATTCTGCCTCTTTGTCGCAGCCTCTTCCATTTCGTTCAGATATTGCATGTTTCGATCCTTGATAGCCCTCTCGCGAGATGGGTTGAGCTCGAGCATCACATGATCAAGACCGACAATTGATTCGGCCAGTTTTGCTGCCTTGGTCAATGTTGATTGGGATTCATCCTCATTCAAAGTCGTCAATATCACATCCTTCTGTTGCTTGTCCAAATTCGAGTTTGAGTAAGTCAACAAGTCCTCAATGATCTCTTTGTCTAATGTGTTTGTGTGGCCAAAGGTTAGCATACGCGGGTAGGGGCCGTGATTGAGAGTCTCGCGAACTTACTCGTCATCTTGAAGTCCCTGACATGAAGGAACTTGCAATTGGGATCTCGACACACTCCGTCGAGTTCGTACATGCATAGCTTGCGTCTGGGATTGAGTTTGGTTGAGTATGTACTGGATGAATGAGTGAATGGAGAGAGAAGAGAATAGTTGGGCGAGTGACGATATGATCTAAGACATGCTAAGGGTGATTGATATCTTCCATTTGGTGCTGATGTCGATGATGACGACGAAGTTGATGATGATTGTGGTGCAGCTCCTACTCCAACTCCAATTCCAACTCCAACGAATGATTGATCGCGATCTGGTGTGAGGAGCTCAATGTGCGAGGGCATTCTTGAGGGTGCCGGCTGTGCAATGTAGTGTACCTCTTCCTGAGACATGTGTGAGTGATTGACGGCGCGCCGCAGACTGATCATCTCTAGCACTTTGCTGATTCGCGGGTCCAGTGTAGCCAGTTCAGCCTCCTCAATCATTCGCTTCTTCTCATTGAGTAGGTCAACCTTGTGTTGATAACTCTTCCTCAGTATCTTGGTCTTCATCTGAAGGCTGATGTGTGTCGCCTGTTGATTGGCACTCTTTGCCGTCAACTCTTCAATGTCAGACTCGTAGTCGTCCATCTGTTGCTTGAGCTCGTTGAGCTTGGTGGCCAGCAGCTTCATGCGATGCTTGTTGGCCGATAGGTCCAACTCGAGATTGAACATGTCTAGGCTGTTGTTGGTGACGTCCACAGTCGTCTGTACAATGCTAGTCTTGAGTGTATCAATAGCTGTACGTTCATATTGCAGATTGTCCAAACTCAACAGACCTGATGAGCGTTGTTTCAGTCTCCGTCTCAACTCTTCCTCTGATGACAATGTGATTGTGTTCTCTGGTGCAAGTTGATCACCTTCTTCCTCTTCTTCTACTTCATTGCCATTATCATTGTCATTGTCGTTGTCATTGTGAGTGTTATTGTGATTGATTGTATCATCATCACCACCATGACGATCATCGTATTGTATCATGATAGTATTATCCTGTTGCTCTCGTTGTTGTTGTTGTAGTTGTTGTGTGTTCGAAGTTATAATGTTGTGGTCTTGTTCATGTCTCTTTTGTTTGGTTGCTGCTTCTCTCAATTGACGTTTCTCTATCTTTCTCTCTCTGTATAGTTGTTGATGTTGATTCAAATGTATTTGTTGTTGTCGTTGTTGTTGTCGTTGTCGTTGTTCAATTGTATTTGTCTCGTTATCCATTCATTCAAGTTCACTGAATACCACTTCACTTCTCAAAAGAACTAGTTTGAAGTTTCCAAGTTCATTCACTCATTCATTCATATAGACCTTCCTTCCTTTCTTCCCTCCTCAACAACGAGCAAGTACAATCGTACTACCCTACATTCCTAATCATAATAAAGGAAAAGTAGAAAGATAAGTCCTAAACAAACAACGTCCGGATAAGTGATTAAGTTCTGTTGTTTATATGTATACCAGCGATGCGCCACAAGTCAGTGATGACATTATAATGTAAATAATGCATTCATCATTGTATGGTATGGTATGGTATGAACGGACCGACACGACATCAGGAGATATCTGATATGTCATGACATTACATCAACTCCATCTCTATCTCTACCAATCATCAACCATCTACAAACTTACACACACCACACCCATCAATCAATCAATCAATCATTCTGACGAGTGAGTGGAGTGGAGTGGTAGTGTGATGTGATCATTAAGTGACAAGTGATCAATCACACACACGAATATGATATCTGATAGAGAGAGTCAGATTATTAATAGATTGATTGATTGATTGACATTGCCAAGATCCTGGATTGGCCAAAGTCAAGTACTTGCTGTCCACATGTGATCAATCACTATCTCTCTCGCTCATTCATTCACTCTCTCTTTCTATCCTACAAATAATCAATCAATCAATTCAATCAATTCAATCAAACATTCAATCAATTAAATAATATGACGTCTACGTCTATAATCCAAGAAAATAATGTTTCCAGCAAGACTGGAAGGGCATATGAAGTGTTGAGACCTATGGGACACTCGGAGAAGTATCAACTGTCAAAGTATTTGGCTGGAATATATTGTCATCCTGGCAGCAATCAAGTGATCAAGGTGGCGCCACACATCAAACTATCGCCCGAATATATATATAACAAATTATGTTATGCCACCTACCGTCTTATCGATAGCAACTCATTCCTTCAGATTGGTGTCAGCCACCTACATTCACAACTACCTCGCTATACTCGTTTCCGCGAGTTTGACCTCAGTAAAGTGGTGAGCGTGGTCGAAGATCGATTCTGGGAGCCAAAGGACCGCGAGAGACTGATTGAGGAGGCATGCCATCAACTGATCGTCCCTGACGAGACTACACCAATGGTGCGTGTTCGTGGAGTCTGGCATCGTGACCGTCCCCACGAGATAATGGTTGACATCACATTGGATCACCTGGCAGGCGATGGATTGGCATTCAAATACATCGTCGAAGACTATGTCTACTACGCTAATCAATCAGACTCGCATCCAATCGACATTCCCGAATCAAACATCATCGCTCTCTCCGAGAACAAGGACTTCAAGATCATGGACACGCTCGAGGAGAAGAACCCAACGAGGATCGGCTCGATCAAGAGGCTGGGTATCCTCGCCCACCTCCACTATGTACCCGCGGCCATCAAGAGACAGTTCAACTCATTCTGGGCTGGCAGCAAGCCACAGTCATGGGAGAAGTGCAATAGCCGCATAAGGATCTTTAGCATGCCAATGAGCGACACAATGGACTTTATGGAAGCCTGTCGAATGAACAAGGTGACGCCGCACGCAGGCCTGTACACATGTATCCTGGCATCACTGTCGAACTCGTTTGGCAGTGAGGCACCGATAAAGTTGCGCACCGCCACCGTCATCAACCTGCGAAGGATGTGCAAGTTGGACAATAACGCCCCAGGCATATTCTTGGGCGCCATCAAGCGAGACACAGTGATCGAGCCACGTGCCCTTGACGACATTCACAACTTTTGGGACGAGAGCAACAAGTACAAGAACTACCTGCGCAGCAACGCCAAGGAATCACTAAGATACGCCAACATGATGGAGTACATCGCCGAGGACTTCCCCAATCGTCTGCTCAACTACTGGACCAAGAACATTGAGAACTATCCGATGGGCCAGGCCACCAGCTTCACCATTAGCGACACGGGCATATTCAACGTGCCCGAAGGTGGTGATTGGGCGCTCATGGACTGCGCCAGCACACAGACTGCCATCGTAAGCTGTGGCACACTACTCTTCACGATGGCCGGTGTCAACACACTGGACCGATACTCCATCAGCATGTCATACCAACGCGGCACCATCACCGAAGAGGAGGGTGACCTGATCATCGAGGGCATCTTGCGGAGCATGGGCAAGTATGCCAGAGCATCCAAGTCAAAGATATAAATAAAGGTGAAGTGAAGTCTATGATTGAGTGTCCATGCCTCTGGATGATGATGAGACATGGTTGAATGTTAATTACAATGATCGGAAACTGTACACATGTATGAGTGATTGACGATGATGGATTATGACTCCACAATGACTGTTGCACCTTCTCGCTTGCGTTTCAGGATTTCGCGGGCTTCGTTGTGCAATGCCTTGGTGATGGGATAGAAGAAGACTGCAACCAGACTGAAGAGAATGATGACTGATGGCACAACACTGACGAGTATGCGCAGTGCCAGGACAACTTGTGGATTCTCCTTGTTGTTGTCGATGATCTCGGCACTGTCACCGGCGACACCCACTGGCGCCTGGTAGTGTGCCGCCTCCAACACAAAGTTGGACACGGCCAGGCCAATCGACAGGCCAAGCTTCTGGAAGAAGAGGAAGAGCGAGTAGAATATGCCCTCTCGTCTGTCTCCAGTCTGCAGCTCGTCCAACTCAATGACATCGGGCAACATCGACATGGGGATGAGAAAGGCCACCGACACGCCAATGCCACCAAATGCAGCGATGCCCCATAGCATGGCTCGGTTGCCAGCGGGCACAAAGTAGAGACTGCCAAAGGTGATGAGCAGGAATATCGAGCCGAGGTAGTACACCGACTTCTTGCCAATTATCACTGATATCTTGCCCCAAACAATGATGAACAGTGACACCGATATCTGCAGTGTGGCCAAGATATAAGGGAAGTCCTCCTCGCAGTCGGCCACGTAGATGCAGTACAACAATAAGTTATTCTGTACAAACTGTACTGCGATCTAGATTATTAATTGATTGATTGAGCGAACGAGCGAGGGAGTTAGTGATCGATCGAGTGAGTGAGTGAGTGGCAGGGCTGGCCAGGGTCCCAGGAGTCTACAAGGGCATACCTGGCAAAAGAAGTATAGTAGCGTGACTGTGATGAAGGCACGATTGTTTAGCATGAGCATGAGGCCTTTGAAGAAGGGTACACGTGACTCCTTGAGCGTGGCTGTGGGGATGTTGCGTGTACCAAAGAATGTGATGGCCAGAGGTATCATCATTATGAATCCCCATACTCCACCACTGAGTAGATATCCTTTCTCATAGTTTGTGACCTTTACTCCATCGATTGTCGTCGTGAACACTGATGTCAATAACGAGTGAATGAACGATGACAGTATGCCTCCAATCATCATGGATATCATTCGCATCTGATTGATTGATTGATTGATTGATTGATTGATTGATTGATTGATTGATTGATTGAATGATTGGTTTGGTAGTTAGTATGATTGATTGAATGAATGAATGATGGAGAGCATGGACAACATACTCCTGCCAATGATGTCCTTTCGTCATAGTCTTCAGTGATCTCGGCATTCATCGCAGAGTATGGTATGGTCACGCATGAGTATGCTATGCTTAGTAGGATGACGACAAACTGGTAGTAGAGCACTTTGTTGATCTGGGACACTGGTGGCACGTACCAGAGTGCAGTATAGAAGATGGCCAGTGGCAGCGCACCAAAGAGGATCCAGACGCGACGACGTCCCCATCGCGACACGGTCTTGTCGCTGAGCGATCCGACAAAGAGGTCGGAGAAGGCGTCGACCGCCTTGGCCGAGAATAGGAGCAGTGCTGTGTACATTGGATTGACTTTGGCCACATTGAGCAGGAACTCATTGAGGAAGAAGCCTTTGATCACCTGATAGATGGCCAGGCCACCCTCGCCCACTCCATACGACACCTTCTCAAACATTGTCAGTTGTCTAGTGTCACTACCATACATATATTGTTGTTGTTGTTGTTGTTGGGCTGCGATAAAGGTGGCGTAGTGAGCATTGTAACCGAATCTAGTTGGACCAAACTCTCCTGAAGATGAAGTTGATCCAGATCTCCGCAGTAGAGGACTTCTATCACTCCTGTCACTAAGTTCGCCACTATTATTGCGTGATGTATTATTATTATTATTATTACCAAGTATTACTCCACTATTGCCATAGCCATTGCCATTGCCACTCCCATTGCCACTCCCATTGCCAGTGCCATTGCCAGTGATATTGCCACTGCCATTGTTGTTGTTCTTTACAGTGTTGTTATAGTTATATTGTTGGTTGTGATTGAAGTTGTTGTTATTGTTATTCCTTCTAAATGTGTTGAGTTCGACATCATCGTCCTCTTCGCCCTCATCCGGGTATCCAGGTGATAGCATTCTTGAATCAATCAATCAAATCAATCAATCAATCATATATATCTGTATCTGTATCTGTATCTGTATGATTATGTTATTGTTTGTCCAACTAATGAATGAGTATATCCACAATAACTACATCATCAACAATAACACCAATAACATCAACATCAACAACACACTCATTCTCATCTCACTAGGCCCCATAGTCAATCAACCTTTGTTGTTGATGACACCTTGTTTCAATTTCTCTATCAACTTTTGCTTTGCTAAACACTCTCTCCTTCGGTGGTGGGTCGTAGAGTACTGGGCTTGATCGAATCAATCAATCACATCTTGCGTTTGCTTGACTAACTTTGATTGGGGCCCACCGATATTTCTGAACCCAATCTCGTTGTTTTGTTGCCGATTTAGGGTCTCAAAGACACCTATCCAAAGTGTCAGTCGAAAGTTCAAATTGACGCAAATCTGTACAAATTAGTAGTTCGTGATCATCAGAAGTCAACACTTGAACAACTGTGAAGTTGTCCGAACCTTTTGGATCAATCCATTGTTGTTGACGATAGACACACACATATTCTATTCTAGATTTATTCATTCAATCATCAATGCATTGTAATAATTATTACAAACATATATTAACAAGTTGGAAAGAGAATGAGATGTAGAGTATTCTAGACTCGGCTTCCCAAGATGATCACCAATAAATTGGTTAAAGTTGTAAGGCCCTATTGTGAGGTGAACTTTTTAGTAAGTAAGTTGTTGATTTGATTCGACCACGCATCGGTTGTGGACCTTAGCCAAAAAAGAGACAGAGAGGGAAGAATCCTATTTGGAATGTTGCAAAGTCAGCGACTGTAAAGAATCGGGTGGGTGGGGGTAGGGTATGTTGGTGTGATGAACCGTTGCGTGTTTGTGAGTGTGTTTGGATACTATGAACTTGAATCAAATGGTGGGAACCCCTAATCACCCCCAAGACGACGTCGTCCGGCATTCATTCATTCAAAGATAGCTAAAGAAAGTTCATAGTCAAACCTGTCAGTCAATATGTCTATTCCATTCACCAAACTTACCCTTACCCTTACCCTACACTACCTACCCTACCCTACACTATTCTACTAAACTAACTATTAAAAGGGTCATACTTCCATCATCTTCTTGTTATACACACATATAATAGATAAATAGATATATATAAAAGATGATTGGTATCGAAGACTTTGAAAAGAAGTTGGATCGTGACCAAGATTCATTGTTAATGCATGAGGAGGACTTGAATCAAAGTACCGACAGTTCAATACATTCTTCAATATTGTCAAGTAGTAACTATGATGATCAATCAAAAGGTAAGCGTGCATCCAGCATCCATCCCCAAGTATGATGACTGACAGACCCCATTCAATCAATCAATCAAACAAAAAAGATAAAGAACCATTGGTATCATCGCCAAAGACTCCTGGAAGTAATAGGAGTAGTCCAACAGGAAGTACAAGAAGGAATGGTGAGGTCAAGGAGGTTAAGTTTATGAATGAGAAGAGTTATCTGGTGGAGCAACAGACACAGGATGAAGTCAAGGATAATACCAAATCAGTGCCAACAGGCAAGTGGAGATCAGTTCTATTCTATCTATGTCTATCATCCTTCTGGCTGGGGCATGCTGCCATCAACAGTTCATTGACATCAGTGCTCTATCCCAAACAAATTGCGGTATGTATCTCATGAAGGTTGGGCGAGGAGGGGAGGGGTGCTGGAATGATTCCATACCGACTGATCACTCACTCAATCAATCAATCATATAGTACATGGTTGGAGATGAGGAGAAAGAGAGATATTTGGGTCAGTTACCTATTTATGGAGCGGCAATATCGATTGTGATGGCGCCATTGGCTGGCGCTCTGTCTGATCATTGTAAGAGTCGGTTTGGAAGACGTAGAATATTTATATTCTTTGGAGTGATCATTTGTTGTGGATTCCTCATTCTATCGATCTTCCCTGGCAAGCATATATATTGGTTCATGTTATGTACTGTTGGCGTGCAGCTTGGAGGCCAGCTGGCTGACGGTCCCTACACGGGCCTGACGCCCGACGTCGTCCCCAAGGAACAATACGGCAAGGCAAGTGGATACCTTGCATTTTCGATGGCTATTGGCAACCTGCTGGGCCTGTCTGGCACTGGCATCATGTTCTGGAACACAAAGAATGATGGCGAGACACCTGCCGAGCCACCCTTTGCGCAGGTCTACAGCTTCCTGGTCGTGGTGCTGGTGTTGTTCACCGTGCCCACATTGATTGGCGTGCCAGAGAAGCGATTGACGGGCCAAGTGCCCAAGTTCACACTCAAACGATTCTTCATGTCGTTCTACCTGCCCTCATCCCAGTATCGCAACTTCTACTGGGTGATCATCACAAGATTCTTCCAAGAGATGGGCATCTATTCAATCTTGCAGTTCTTCCAGTACTACCTCGAGGATGTCATCAAGGTGGAGAACGCCACGTTCTACACCACCGTGCTCCTGTGCATCATTGTCGTCACCAGTGTGCCCACAAGTATTGTGGCCGGCCCACTCTCTGATCGCTTTGGCCGCAAGGTATGCGTGTACATCTCAAGCGCTGCGATGGCCCTCTGCACACTTGGCTTCATGTTGCTCAGCTTCCGACCAAGCCTCACGATCACTCTTGTGATGGGCGCCTTCTTTGGCATGGGCTACGGCGCCTACCAAGCCGTGGACTGGGCGCTGGCACTGGACGTGCTGCCAGAGAACGCCGACGTGGCCAAGGACATGGGCATCTGGCATCAGGCCTTTGTAATCCCATCGGTACTGGCGCCATTCATTACAGGTATGGTGATTGATTCATTGCATGTCAAGTACAGCTACCAGATCGCCTACACGGTCGTCTTCTCCATGACGATCTTCTGGTTCACAATGGCCACAGTAATGATCAAGCCAATCAGAATCGAGAACCGTTCTGGTAAAGATAACTTTATTCGTCTACACGCTGTAGATGATGATGACAACAAGAGCACTAGCAGTACTCCAACTGGTGCATAATTAATCAATCAATCACTATCCGCAATCAACTCATTCAATCAATCAATCACTGTAATCATACATATTGTTGCATATATACACAATATGCAACATGATATATATTATATTCGCACCGAACGACACAAACAATACAATACAACTGTCGCCGACGACACCCATCATTCACCTTCCTCGTCTTCTTGTCCCATAATCAAGTTGAACTCATCATTCCGTTACGCGTGGGCGTGAGCTTAACGGGTTCGCGACTTCAAATGATTTGAATGTTTGATGGAACACAAACAATTGAGTGAATGAACAAAGCGACGCACACAAACAAATACAAATACAAACACATACATATACATATACATACATATACATAGAGTAGAGTAGAGTGGATGTTTAGTAGATAGATAAAAGGAATGAGCGAGGAAAAGAAGGATGATTATATACCTGTATTCCATTACAGAGGCGCATTGAGTGAAGCCGATGTGGATAAAATGTTGGAGATGGAGTTGGAGGCAGAGGCAGAGGCAGAACAGCTTGTTAGAGGCTTTGTAAAGGAGACAAAGAATAAACGTGGCAGAGGTAGACCACGCAGGACAGCCTCAGAGAGGGCCAGCAGCAGTGGTAGCAAGAGGAAACATTCATCTGAAGACTACGACGACATTGACTTTGACCATCCCGCCTTCTCTCAAGCGTCACAATCACAATCACAGCAATCACAGTCACAGCAGTCACAATCACAATCACAACAACAATATACCAGTGAATCACTGGAGGATTCATCATCACCAATAATGGATTCTTGTACATTTGATCAACAATCAACCGATATTCATACATCCAATCAATCAACGATCGCCACATCAAGCAACGACATAAACAACAACAATAACAATAGTAATAGTAATAACAATGGACAGTTCATAAATTTGGATGATGATGATGATTGTCTCATTGTGACTCCTTCAATAACATCATCCCTGTCATCAATGCCATCGATGTCGGCACTGGGCCTTTCATCATCTTCATCATCCATCTCGAACGTATACCAAATAGACGACCCTTACATCCCCACGCCTTCACGATCCAAACACTCATCCAAGAAGCAACGACAAAACACATCATCACAGCAACTGCTACAGCTGCAACAACTGCAACAACAGGCACAGATGGTGCACCAAGAGCAACAAGCACGGGCAGAGATCTCCAAGCCCATTGACCTACACCTAAAGCTCGTTGGTGAGCCAACTCAAACGATGAGCATCAACAACGTAGGTGCACAAACTAAGCTGTGAGTCGCGCGACAACATCAACTAACACGACACGACACTCATTAGAACTCACCGATCAAGGAACTTGTTGAGAAGTATTGTAAAGCAAAGCATTTGGATTATGAGAACATACAGTTGAAGATGTATGGATTCGCGCTGGAACACAGCAAGACACCAATGGAGTTGGACCTTTTCGATGGCGACACAATCGATGTGACGATCAAAGAGGTGGAGGTACCAGCAGAGCTCGACCTCACCTCCTCGGCGACACTCCCCATGTCAGACACGCCCTATCAAGAGTCGAACGCTGATGACACCAACAAGCTGTTACTCATTCTGCGACATGAAGGAACATCACACAAGTTTAAGATTGGCAAGGTATGTATTCGATCGACCCTGATGCACTGGTCCAATCACTAACATCAACAACAGGGTGATACGTTTGAGAAGTTACTATCTGGATTCCAGAAGAAGGTGACTATTCCCGCTGGCAAGAAGATCACATTGAAGTTTGATGGTTTGGCGCTCAATCTAAAGAGCACGCCAGAGGATGAGGACATGGATGACGACGATCTTATCGATGTTTCAATCAAATAAACTAACAAGAAGTAAAGTAAAGTACGAACACAATGGTTGGGTATCGATGGATTGTTATCATATTACCATCAAATGAAATTAATTATCTAATGAATATGATTGGATGGTTGGACAATGTCGGAGGATGTTGGCTGGTGTCCACCCCATTCGAATGGAGGTCTGTCGGTCGGTCGATCAATCAATCAATCACATCTCCACACTCAATCAATGAGTGGCCACTTGTAGACTCTGGAGAAATGGTATCGGGTTTCCTGTGGACTGCTTGACTGGCGATGTGATGTGGTTGAGTATACGAAGCACTTGATGGGGACTGTTGACGTAGTAACGGGTGTATGCCTCTACCTTGCCAATGGACACAGCAAAGTGGTTGTCGTTCTCGTTGTCCAGCAACTGGTAGAGCTTGGGGTCGGTGGAGCCATTGCCGAGACAGAGGAGGAAGTCGATCTCTTTGTCCTCGTTGACGATCGACTTCAAGAGCGTTCCGCTGCTCATGCCACTGGGTCTGATCTCAATGGTTCTGTTGGTGTGGATGATCTCAATGGGTACCTTGGACGAGACGTCCACCAGCTGGGTGAGCAGCTCTAGGGCCTGCTCACCTGCGTATTCCAGGTTGCTATCGATGTAGCTCCAGGATATCGTGGCCTTGCGGATGTCCAGTAGGGAGCCAGGTATCCTCTCGGTGAAGTGCTCGAGGATTGGCTGCACCATCTCAATCCATGAGAGGTCTATACCTGCAGAGATGTTCTTCCAGCCGTCTTGAGGTATGCCACTGGATGACTTTAGGAAGTTGCCATGCTCTGCTCCCAAACCGACTGGAATATCCTCTAATACGTCTAGGGTCTCGGCATTCCTGCTGGTGACGATATAGATGGTGTTCCTTGCATCTTTGGCCAATCGTTTGAGTGCAACTGATAGTTTGTTTGACAGCTTTGTATTTGTGTGTACACTTGAGTTTGAGAATAGTCCATCATAGTCAAACACAAGGAACTGATTGATCAGATTAAATGGTTGATTGAGTTAGTAAGTCAAAGTCAGGAGATGCCACCAAACGAACAAACTTACTCTCTTGTTGGATGATCTGTATGATCGTTCGAGTGTCTTGATGTCCAAAAGAGAAGGGTCTATTTCACAATGAAGCTCCTTGCATGCGATGATGTCATTGAGTATCGCCTCGCCCCATACGGCACATGTGTTTACAAGTACATAGTTGAGATTGTAGTCGTGCTTTGTTCTAATCTCCTCCTTTGATAGTTTCAGTGCCTCTGATATGGAGTTTGAGAGTTGTGATTTGCTCCACGGATTGATCGAGATCGCTCCGCCAAAGCATCGTGCGGCACCGTCAAACTCACTGAGGATGAGGATGCCAGGGTTATTGTCGCGATGACATGATACGTATACATGTGGGTCGAGGTTCATGCCTAGTCGGAGTGGTGTTGATATAAATACATCGGCGATGGAGAAGAGCGCACACTTCTCCTCAAAGTCGAGATATCTGGTGATGTACTCGACGGGGATAAATCCGACCTTGCTGAACTCGCCATTGATCCTCGCAACAGTCTCGTTCACCTCTGAGGACACCTTGCTCTGGCCGCCTGGCTCACTGATCACAAAGAACACAACAGTTCCAATCAATGATGGATTCTCCCTAAAGAATCTCTCAAAGGCCAGCAGCTTCAACTTGGTCGCTTCGTTTATATCGCTTCTGTCCCTAGTTGGTTTAAATAAAGAGATAGAGTCAGTCAACTTGATGGAGGTACCTGATCAATCAATCAACTTACCATGAGAGTAATATACGCTTGTCCTTGAATCTCTCCTTGAGGTCCACTATCCTCTTCTGTACTTCAGAGCTGTTCATTGCTCTCTGTGTTTCGTTTGGATCGATACCTTGTGCACAGACGGACACTTTGGTCAAGTGCTCGCGACCGGACTTCTCGTCTCTGTACTTGACACCGTCAAAGCCACCATGGACGCCGAGTATCCTGGTGCAGGACTGAGTAAAGTATCGTAGATAGGAGTAGGATTGGAATGAGACGAGGTCGGCGCCAAGTATACCCTGGAGGATCTTTCTGCGCTTGGCCAGACACCTAAAGATCTCGACGGCGGGGAAGGGGCAGTAGAAGAAGAAGCCGATCAATGGTTGGTTCGGTATCATCATGCGCAAATATCTAGGCACCAGCATCAACTCGGTGCCATGTATCCAGACAATGTCGCCAGGCTTATATATCTCTGCTATCTTGTTGGCAAACTCTTGGTTGAACTGTTTGTAGGCCTTCCAGTGGCCGTCGGGGAACGTGCTGTCTGAGATGTCGTAATGGAACATTGGCTTGAGGAATTGGTTCGTGAACTTGGTGCAAGCATCCTCATACAGCTTCTCAGATACTATCACCGGTTCCATACTATTGTTCTTGATCTGATTGCATACATCTTCATCCTCCTCAAGGTTGAGCAGACCTGTATATCTGCTTGTAGTTGGACATCCTACCCAGCAGTAGTCCTCGATATCTTTTTAATATGATTGATTGAATGAATGAGTGAGTGAGTGAGCGAGTGAGTGATGAACAACAAGTACAAGTACGACTTACGATTGTTCTGTTTTAATGACTTGATACTTGATACTAGACAATTGATGTTCCTGTCGACTGATGACCATACTGTTGTTGATGTAAGGGTATAGTTAGTATTTGATTGAGTAATGAGTTATAAGTATGAGTAGATGAGATACTAACCATATTCATCGTTATTCTTTTGATATGAAAGTGGAAGTGCTTGGTAAACAATAATAACTTTGTTTCCAGTTGGTAGTTTACTCATTCCCAATGCTTCCATAATAAATAATAAGATTGATATTTAGTGATTAATTGATTGATTGATTGATTGATAGAGATAGATATTTATATATATATATATATATATGTTGTAGTTGAATAATGAAGTGACAATGAATGAAATAAAGAATGAAAGAGTGACTGATGATGTTGATGAGGTGTTGTTGGCGGCTGACTGATGTAAGATTAATGATAGAGAGGTGTCAGTCCTCTATCTTGACTAGTTCTTAAGCTTATTCTTCGGACTGACTACTAAAAGGATTAATGGTTGACTGTGTCCTCTCACACACGCACACACACACACACAAACAAACGATGTCTATTCACAGCTGTAGCCCTTCCTAACAAGACATATCAAAGCGCACACTTGAACAACAACAACAAACAAATAACCAATGAATGGCTAGATGAGCATGCACCTACACTCACAAAGGCGCACAGGGTAATGTTAAACAACTTGAATAAACAAGATGTGTGGGCTTACTAGCCTATCTGATGGATGGATGATGTTGATATCTGATGTTGGATTATTATGATGTTGATACTCTATTGATGTCTCTATATCTGTAACCTTTTTTACTATTATGATAATAACAAACTATATATTTGTTTGAACATGTCATTAGAATAATGGTTGGTTCAAACACCACTACACACACCTCATTAGAGGACAGACAATGTTGAACAAAGATAGTGAAGAGTAACCTCTAGAGGTAGGTAGGTCAATGAAACAACACACCATTTCCGCATTCATTCGAATAAGAACAAATGTGGTGTGTTGTTGTTGTTGTTAAATCATTCTAATAACACAAGACCTGATTTATTGACCAAAAAAGGAAATCAAGATGATAATCCAATCCTGGTCATTGATACTTGATCGGTGAGCTCACCCATGTCTGTTGTCAACAAAGACTGACACGGCTGTTTTTTAGGTTGTTGTTGGTTTTTTGGTTCTTCCAGAATGAGATATGTCATTGGCCTGGGTCCATGATACCAAAACTTACTATCCTGGGTTAGTTTTAAAGTACGAATAAAGTGAAGCGAGTTATTTGAGGTATTTGCCTTAAGTCACATCAATATATTTACCTATTCATTTGTTGAACCTAAAACTGTTGTTGTATCTGTTTGAAATTAACGAACGAATGAATGAAATAATTAATGAATGAAAGAATTGAAGGGTGGGACCACAAATTTATGTTTGAGGGAAACAAATAAACACTGTTAAAGATGGATACAGTTAATATATATATATATAAACAGATATTGGAATATCTATCTACTCCCGATTTGATATCTCTTACATTAGTATCTAAACGATACTTTAACATTAGACAAGTATTGTTAACAACTCAAAACCATCATTATATCAATCATTTGAGTATTATTACAAACAACGAACAAATTTCAATACCATCCTACATTACACAACTTACAATTAGTATTAATAATAATAGTGATAATAATAATTATAATAATAATGACAATAAGTCTATATTTGAACAACCTGGATTGATTCCTATGTCGGTGACCAACTTAAGTTATTTCTACGAAAGTTCTAGGAACCGTGTCGAACAATCATTTAATCCAGGTGTCATTCCATCGTCAGTGACATCACTCACCTTTGGAAGGAATTTCCTTATATCACTTCAACCTGGTGTCATACCATCATCTGTGATCACATTGGATTTGGGAGGTTTCAATCAATCACTGATTGATCCCTCAGGAGGAGGATCAATCATTCCATCCTCAGTGACTAAACTGATATATGGAGGCAGTGGGTTCAATCAACCTCTTCCACCGGGTGCCATACCTGCATCAGTGACAGACTTTACATTTGGTCGTACCTTTCATCAACATCTTTCTGAAGGCTCATTGCCATCAACGTTGAGATATCTCACTTGTGATTCAACACTCCACCAACATGTTGCCTTGCCTCAATCATTGACGCATCTAAACATTAAATACATCAAGGCGTCTGTTCTCGAAACACTGGACATCCCACGCACACTCACTTGGCTATCCCTAGGCAATAAGGAGAAAGAAAACCTGGAGATATGGTCTGTTCCATCTACATTGACCTACCTTCGCCTATATGATGGATTGACACTCTGGCCCGGTATCGAATCCGAATCATTGACACACTTGGATTATGGTTGTATTCATAAGTATCATTGGGATAGAAGAGCAGATGGCCCTACACCCATATATTTGGAGCCAGGTTCCATCCCAAGGTCTGTTAGACAACTTTACCTCAACAACATTCTGAGTCCTTTGGATGATGGTATTCTCCCTCATTCAATCACTCACCTAACCTTTGGCGACTTGTTCAATGGGCCTCTGGTGCATGGATCAATCCCTCCTTCAGTCACTCATTTGGCATTTGGACATATCTTCAATCAAACTTTGAATGATGGTGCTATTCCAAGGTCTGTTAGACTTTTGGTGTTTGGTGTGGAATTCAATCAATCTATTTACCCTGGTGATCTTCCCTCATCATTGATTCACCTTCAATTTGGGTGTGAATTCGATCAACCTCTCGAATTTGGGACCATTCCTTCATCGGTTCAATTCCTCAAGTTTGGTGTACATTTCAATCAATCTCTACTTGATTATTATGAAGATGGCGTGTCTATACTACCATTGTCATTGACACATCTTCAACTAGGTTACTGCTTCAATCAAATATTAGGGCGTGGAACACTACCAGATACACTTGTTAGTTTGAAACTTGGATCACTACACAGAAAAGATAAACTCTATGAATGGTACGAAGACGGTACGAGTAATGATTTTGGTAGTCCAAACAGAATACATCGACGATTTAACAATGATGAGCAACATGATCTATGGTTGGACGCCCTTCCAAGTTCATTGAGAAATCTCAAAGTTGGAAGTGGACATTATCAAAACATCCGAGGAACACCTCCACCTCAGTTGGATATCACAATCTATCATCAAAAGCATTTATTACGATCGTTTATCCGACAAGGAGGTAGTATTTGTCAATCATCATTCAACTTGGTCATTTCAAACCATCGAGGATCTTTTACATTCTCAATTAGAAGGATTTCAAGTACATGTATATTAATGCTCACAACATCAATTCCAAAACACATCTTTGGAGGATTCATTAATTTGAATGTATTACGAATGAGAAAGAGGCAATTCTTTAATTCATTTATAATGGATAAGATACCATCCCATCACTATAGGTTTACAAATATTTCATTTAAATAAATAATAATAATGAGGACTGCCATCTCCATTCCAATATTAGAGTAAGAATTGGAGATGATACAAGACTTTCCGGTGATGATGACTTCTAGAAGGATTTCCTCACCTCTAAATCTGACCAGGTTGGTTATCAATCTTATATAAGTCTTCTTTCAATATACAAAGTTCAGTCTTGGGAAGCAAGAAACAGTACTTAATGATTTCTCCAGGATCAGAACAAATGATTGGAATATAAATGAATAAATAAATAAATGAATATATTATTATTTCAAAATCCAAGATCATCAATACCTCGGACAATCTTTCCAATGCATAGTGGACAATAGAGATGACCTCCAACTACTCGTACATATGATAGTTCATCCATGACTGTGTCGCACACTATACACTTTCGATCTTGTTGTTGAAGTAGTAGGTAGTCACGTTCACATCGTTCACAATGTATAACCTTGTCATTTCTTCCTCCTGTACACTGTTGCATTGGTTGGTATCTCTKGCCGCACATCCACTACATTGTAAATATATATTGGTTATTGATACCAATACACTCTCCTTCTCATCATGATGTGTAGTTGATGTTGGTGTTGTTGTCTCATCCAACTTCTTCTTCTTCTTCTTCTTCTTCCTCTTCTTGGATTTTGACGATGATGTTGTTGTTCCAGATGACACTTGAACATTGTCTCTGACTCCAAATGCGAACCCTCTTGATTTAAAGATTGGTGTGTCTGAAGATGTTGATCGCCCTACAATATCAATGTTGTTGATGTTTGGTCTCAACTTGCTGTTCACCTTGTCAATGATGAAGTCCAATAAGTTATTGATTGTACTGGACACTGGCGCCACTACATCTCCTTCCAGATTATCTTGGTGACAGTCACCTCTAACCTGATTGCGATAGTACTCTGTCTGCTCTCTGATTGTTTTCTCCAACTTTAAGTTTTGATCCAGACTCTGTTGTGATTCATTGGCCTTTCTCTCACTATGCCTTAGTCTCTCCTTGTTGCTTGCTAGTCTGTTCACATTGTCGTCCAATGATTGATCGACTTCTAACATTCTCATCTTTAACTGATCAATCGAGATCTCAACAACATCATTGTCGTGAGCAAGTTGAATATTCTCCAATTCCATGTCCCTGACTGTTTGTTCCAAACAATCGATACCAATGGTCCTGACTTGCTCAGTCGTTGATATATTGTTGATCTCCAAGGTTCGCGATAGGTCTTCACACTCGTGTATGAGTTTGTTCATCTCCTTCTTCTGATTGTTACATGATTGCGTTACAATGTCCAGTTGTTGTCGAAGCATCTCAATCGTGTCCTGGTCACTTTGTTGTGCTGCTATTGTGTTGGCCACTCTTTGACATGACTTTGACCTTTCCTCAGTCATCAAGTCCCTCTCTTGCTCCAATCTTGTAATCTGATCATCTTTTTCTCTTACAAAGTTTGTGATTAACATCTCACTATCACCATCATTATGGTCTGTTGTCCAAGTCCATCGCATATGATATGCCTCGAACAACCTCAAGAACTTGAGGTCACCCTTGGGTGAGAGTGGAGCATCGCCACCTTCATTGTCCAATAGACTATACAATGGATTACTATATGTTGATCGATGTTGCTCAACATGTGACCAGAATGATGGAGTTGAGTTGGCAGCTTTGTTCAATCGCTCCTTCTCCGAATCATACAGGAATGTTCCAAACTGATTGCTATGAAGTGCGTCCAGGAGATCGACCAATAGACGTTGATTGAATTCGAATCGACTTGGATATTGATTGATAATCTGCCATACACAATCAATGAAGTGAGGGAACAAAGGTGCACGTTCATCATTGTTGGAACCATGTGTACGTTTCCAGAACTGATGACCAAATGATAGCCATTCCTTCTCTATCAGTATGGCAAATCCTTCCAATGTACGATAGTATGGATCAATCAATAGCATGGCCAGTGAGCATAGTTGACAAGTTTGATCGGATCCGTCCGCACAATATACCATCACCGAGGATCCATAATCCAGCATCTTGGCCACATTGACAGCACTTTGAATCAACATGCTGAGATGATCCAACCATCTAGAGTCCTCCAGTCTCGAGTAAAAGTGGAAGTCACTACTTCCATCATTATGTCCACTGCTCCATGGATCGCTACTGATGTCTATGATGTTGTTGTTCATTCCATTGTATGATGATGACCCATTCAACAATAGACATTCATACAACTTCTTGTAACTTGTGCGAAGTTGTCCCAAGTGATTGGTCATACCAGGGGCCTCCACACCTCCTGCGTTCTCGTTTGGACGAGCGTCAATCAAAGTGATCGATGTGCTTGTGTTGCCCGAGGCCATTACTATCATATCCATTAACTTCTCATCTACCATTCGACATGTCTTGTTGGATGTGCTGGTGAGCTTGGCCGAGCGGACCAACACTGAACCCTTGGTTGGATGTCGCCATGACAGTACTGGCAGTCTTCTATTGGTTCTAGATGCGGCCGCCTTGGACAATAATGGTTGACTACCAGTTGGAATAACCAATATCTTGGGATAAGAATCACACAACCTATAGTCTGCATTGGCATATGTGATCGACCATTTGGTGTTGGGTTGATTGTTGATTCCTTGTCTCCTATACTCTTGGATCACATCGTATAGTCTCCATCCTGACTTGTTGATGTTGGTGTTGGGGTATGTATCTTTGTTGGCAAACGCGAAAGCCGACTCATTGGACAACTGTGGCCAGACTGAACATCGACATTTGGACATAATCTCTTCGAGTAGTTGATCAGATGTGAAGTAGAATCTCAACCAATATCCTATATATCTTACTTGTACAAATAGACAATGTCTGTTCTTATTCCTCTTTGTTGTAGTGATTGATGATAATGTTGACTTGTCCAACTTTGATATTCTTGCCAAAGGTAGGTCTACATTCTCATCCAATTGTCTATCCTCATCAGTGTTGGCAATGAATGCCAGACGGAAGTTGGTTATAAAGAAATGACCTGTCAAAGGACCATCCTGAGTATGTTTACTAGCATACACCTTTCGTTCAACAACCTCACCAGCGTGCTTTGGTTGATCGGGGAATGATATTAGTGATTGTTTGATTGATTGGTGAGTAGGGTGGGATAGTCCAATGATACTTACTATTTTGAAGAACTCTATATCCATTGATATTATCTATCCATAACATTAAAATAACAATGTTGTAATGATAATGAGTCATTAATCTTTCTCAAGATTAGATTCATCATTTTGGGAAAGATATTTATTTATGTTGCAAACGAAAGTGATTGAATGAAATGGGGTATGAGAAGATGTGATTGGAGGTGTGTGTGAGCCAAATCACAAGTCACGTGACCAACAGATATTAATATATATATACAAATACACACAATGAATAATAATAATAACAAAGCATTTAAAATAGTTACAGATAGATTGATCTTGCGTTGTTATGATCCTCAAAAGGATGATGCACGTCAGTTGATGTTGGCGATAAAGGAGAGCAGAGATCATCTGCTGCCTTGGATGCCATGGGCCAAAGATGATCAACATTTAGACAACGAGGAGATGAAACAGATGTTAATATCAATGTTCAGTGAACAGTTTCATTCTGGACTTGACTACCCTTATGGCATCTTCCTTCGACCGCCTCAACTCACTGATGGGCAACAGCAACATCAAGAAGTGTTTGTTGGATCAACAGGTCTACACCCAAGAATCGAACCAAAGAATGAAGCAATGGAGATTGGATACTGGATGCATGTTGATCATCTCAATCGAGGCTTGTGTACTGAGGCCGTACGTGCATTGGTCTGTGTTGGCTTTGATCACCTGCGTTTGAAGACACTGGAGATACACAGTGAGCGTAACAATCAACTCAGTCAGAGGATACCCAAACGACTGGGCTTTCAACCATCAGCACATCCATCCGAACATGATGTCATTGTATGGACACTTCATCGCGAGGACTACATCAAAATGCTCGAACATCATCACGATCAATCACAAAATGACAATCAATGGAACAACACTCTTGCCACTCTAGAGATATTCGATGATGATGGCACTAGAGTATATCCTTGTTGACACAAACTAATGAGCTGACTTTATTCTTCTGACATGTTGGTGGGGAGCGTGGGGTGGGATCATTCCAGCCTCCCTCAATCACTCATTTAAATGAGTGCTATGCCGATAATGATAAGGGCAATGGTCATTCCAAGTGTAGCAACCATGGAGTTGGCTGATGAATTGTTTGACTTTTTGATGGGACAAGCATCACGACTTCTGAAAGAGAACTGGTAGTTACATTTGTTGGATGTCTCACCTCCACTGTACAAAGTAGTTTCACTATCATAACAATAAAAGTTGATAGTTGTAGTTCTATATGAATATGGACAATAAATAGTATTGGATGATGAACTTGTATAAACTACTGAAGCACCTTGTTGAGTAGTATCATCTTGGAAACATTATTAATATTAATATTAATAATTGAACTTTGAAATTAATCAATTAAATTAAATAAGAATATTAATACTTACCTAAAGCCTTCCAATATCCAGTATTTAAATCACCTAGAGTGAAATCCAAGTCTGTTGATAGATTGTCCTCTTGACATACAGCTTGGGGAGGAGTGGTCTTTGAGAAAAAACCAGTGCAAACTGCAGAAACTCCACATGGATTGACATAATACTAATGTTTTAGTTTGAGATGGATGTTATTATTAGTTTGAAACAAAAGAATGAATGAATCAACTTACGGTGTATTTAGTATTTGGAACAATGTATGAATCGAATTGACCCCTATGATGGTTGAATGTTTGGAAGTCAGTGAGTGTTAGGAAATGTCTTTGTACACTTTGAAGTATGTTAACATACAAACTAATATGGGAGAAATCATAACTATTTCCTTTGGTATCATTGTATTGACAATTGTGTACCAATTGGGCATTAACAATCAATGATTGTATAGCTACCAAAGAAATTAAAAGTATTATTACATTCATCATCTTTAATTTATATATATTTATATGTTAGTAGTAGTATTATGATCTTACACTATGATTCGGAATCATTTGCAAGACTCTAGAGTCAGCAGTGGATTGATTGAGTGTGTCTCTTCATGAGGGCAATCAAATGAAGAAAATTGCTTAGTTTCCCTGATCAGCTCCAAGTTTATGAACTTCAAATTGAATTTAACACATTTCCTAATCAATCAAACGTTATCCATCGCAATACTTTGAAAATAATGGATGATTGATCAATAAGCTGATCAACTTTTTTAGTTCAATCTCAGATAAATCGGATAGTTTTCTCAAACACTTTCGTGTTCTTTGTGAGAAACAAACTGTTTAGATCGCGAACTCAATACCAAAGAGACGACCGATCGTCAAACATAAATATCAAAGTTATTAGTACCAATATGATCATTAAACTAATTATTATTTGTATAAACAATCAAACATATTAATATCAAATATGAGTGATACCAATACAGCAACAACAACAGATACAGATACAGCTACAGCTACAGCTACAGCAACAACAGCTACAATGACAACAAACACAACAACACCTCTGAACAAGTCAAGTTGCGAGAACTTGGGCGACAGGATGAAGATGTATGAGACATCGATGAACACTTTGCACATTGAGGGCAATGTGCCATTCGTCATTAGACTCGATGGCCATGGATTCAGCAAGTTCACACGCAAGTTTGTTAAGCCCTGGGACATCCGTGTGCACAATGCAATGGTCGAGGCTGCCAATGTGCTCATGAAGGAGTTCAACCCATCACTGATCTATTCATTCAGTGATGAGATCACAATGTGTTTCCCAGCACTCTCTGACGAGGAGTATCAAGAGCGCATCAAGGTCACCCAGGGCAAGACACTCGTGCCATTCAGCGGCAAAGTTCAAAAGTTGATCACTCTCTCTGCTGGTGCCGCGTCCACCTCTTTCTACAAGTCGCTGGCCGCACAACACTATGATACAGCCACTGATGCTGAGCTCATCCAACATGTCACCACCAGTCTTCCACACTTTGATGCCAGGATCTTTGTGTTGCCAAGCAATCAAGAGATTCTTGTAAGTCACTCAATCAACTCAATCATTCAATCAATCATATTGACATTCACATCATTTATCAATGCTTTTAGAACAACTTGATTTGGAGAAGCGTATTCGATTGCAAGAGGAACTCTGTGTCTGGACTGGCGCAGGCTCACTTTCCTCACAAGATGACTCAGGGCAAGGGTTCGGGTCAGATGAAGGAGATGCTTTTGACAAAGGGCATCAACTATGATGATGAGCCCGATTGGTACAAGTATGGAGTGTTCCTCAAGAGACAGTATCATACATTCGAGTCGGTGTCTCCAGTGACCAAAGAGACTGTTCAATCACAGAGGACCAGATTCAGAATGGATTCATTCAACATCAATTTACTGCCAACTGCATTGGACTATGTCACAATCAAAACATTGCCAGAGGACTTTACTCTTGTCACAATCAATCCAACAACAACCAACGACGAAACATAGTAATGAATCATTATTTAATATATATTATTTAATATAATTTAATTATTTTGATAGGTTGATTGATTGATGTACATTGCCAGAGTACCAAACAAAGTACCAAAGTACATTGCCAGATGATGGTACATACCAAAGTGACTACAAAGTATAGTAAACGTATGATTATATATAAACAAACAATATTTAATATCTCTTTAGAGCTTCTTGATAAGATGGCTCGCTGATCCTCTGAGCAGACATTGGTAGGCAGGGTTGGCCTTGTTCATCGAGGGGCGGATCGAGTTGTATTTCTCCAAGAGAATGAGCAACTCACCAGAGTCTGTGGCTGGCTGTAGAAGCAGACGTAGGAACAGGAGTACCAACTCCAGAATCAATGTTGTCTTCATGAAGCTCTTGCAGTTGACCACGTGCGAGTCGCTTTGAACACCAAGCAATGCCAACACTGCAACATCATCAGCATTGAAACTCTTTCTCGCGCCAAGTATGCTTCTGATGCCATCCACGATTGGCTTTGCTGGGTAGCTTGCCTCGGGTGCCAACTCTTTGGACATGCTCACGGACTTGCGCTTGCTCTTCTTCTTTCCGTCCGATGAGTCTGCTGGTGGCTTCTGATCAATTGACCACTTGTAGGCAAAGGCAGAACGAACGGACTCGCCTGCTGAGGCCTCTGGAGCTCTCAGTTCTTGCATGAGCTCACCGCGAACCAATGATGATGTTGGTCGCTTGGGAGATGGCTTTGGGGCTGGCATTGGCTTGGCCTTCACGCTCTCGGTCATGATGCGCTCGTCACTGTCAAATAAACCGAATCCCATGTCATCGCCATCAGATTCCTCCTTCTCTTCCATCTTGGCTGAAAATGACGATTTCTTTGCAGAGTAATCCTTGGCCGGTGCCAGTTGCTTGGGAGCTGCAGCGGCCATGACTGGCGCGGGGGCGTCATAATCGCCGCCAAAGAGATCGAATCCCATGTCCTCTTCGCTTCGCTCGATGCTCCTGGTTACCAGTTTTAATGGTGCCCTCTCCATGGGGGCTGCCGCAGCAGCTGCAGGTGTAAGGTCACACAACAGCATATTCAATTCATCATTCTGGGTGCTGATTTCCTTCTTGAACCTGGCCATCTCGTTGGCGATACCGTCGTCGTAACTCTGTGCTGGTGCGTCCCAGTCCTCATCGTCATTGTCGCCCCAGTCCTCACCCTCTTCCTCATCTTCCTCATATACTACTGATCTGCGACTGAGTAAAGATTGGAGAAGGTCTTGCTTGGGTTCCTCCTTGGGTGGAGGTGGTGCTGGTTTGGCAACAGGGGTGACAGTAGCGGGCCTAGCCATCCTCCTTCTACTGTACTCCTTCAGCTCACCCAGGCTGTCATTCAAGGTTGATCCATTGTCAACAATGTTGTTGTTGTTGTTGTTGTTGTTGTTGGAGCTTGTCTTGCTGAGGGGGGCTTCAGCAGCCTTGCCTCCCTTACTCAGGAGTGAGTTGGACACCTTGGCCAAACCCTCCTTTGCAAAGCTGAATAGGGAAGACATGCTTGAAGATGACGAGGACAATGGTGTGGCCTCTCGCTCAAACTTCTCGAGTGCCTGGTGGGCTGCAGGAGGAGGTGGTGGAGGAGCATTGAACACCGCGGAGCCAAACGTCTGCTGTTGCTGTTGCTGCTGTTGCTGTTGTTGTGGCATTCCTCCAAATGAGAATGATTTTCCAGAGGAGGTGCTTCCAAACAATGATGCTGAGGTGGACGTGGATACGGTGGTAGGAGCGATTGTTGGGGTCGTCGTAGGGGCACCGCCAAAGAATGAAGAGAACAAGCTGTTGGTGGGAGAGGCACCTGCACCACTAGTGCCATCAAATCCAAATGCATTGGTTGGTGGCGACGCTACCTTCTTGAGAGCGCCAAACGAAGCCATCGGTGCTGCGGCTGCCTGTGGTTGTGGAGCACCAAAGCTCGATGATTGACCAAATGCAACCGGGGGTGGTGGTCCAGCCGCGGAGCGGCGAGGTGCTCCTGGCATGGGTGGCGCAGCGGTCTGGGTCGTAGTCCATGGTGGTGGCGGAGCCATCTTGCCTGCGAGTGTTGGGGCGGAGGATGGCTTTGGAGGGGCGACTGGGGCGCTGGGTGGGGGTGGTGGCGGTGCATAGCTTCCTGATGATGGTGGAGGTGGTGATTGGGGACTCGAGAAGAACGACATATCCGAGTCACCGGAGCCCCAACTATCTTGAGTGTCCTTGGCCATCTTCTTGCCACGAACTGACTTCTTCTCCTTCATATCGGCCTTTTCGCCTCGGGATGATCGGATGGAGTCGTCCAAAGATTGGACCTCATAGGGTGTGACAATACTCTCCTCAGATGAGGTGCTGACTGAGGAGGACCACGATAGTCTGTTCAGGCTCTTTGCCATGACAATTGGCTCTGGAAGAGGCATGGCAACCTCTTGCTGAGCCCTAAGTGGCATAAGTGACTTCCTGGCCGACTCAAGCTCCTTCTCTAACTTTAGTACGTTCATCTGCTTCTCCATCTCTTGCATCTTGGCTGGGGCTCTCTCCATCTCATCAGCGCGCTTTGACATGTATCGCATTCCTGACATTAGTGGTACGGCGCTCTTTTCGCTGACGACCTTCTTCATATCTTCATCGCGGGTATCCATGTATCGCACCTGTTGAGGCAAGACACTCCTATCGTTCTCGCCAGAGTTGGACACTGATCTGTTTCCTCCTCTGCCAAATCCACTTGCAGCGGCACCTCCTCTGCCTCCGCCTCCGCCTCTGCCTCCCATGTTCTTGAGGCCTTGGCTACCTGTGGACACTCTGTCTCTGTCTCCACCTCGCTCGCTGTAGCCTCTGCTCCTCTCCCTGTCTCTATCGCGTGATCTCTTATCAGAGTCGCTTTCTTGGCGACCGAGATACACCTCTGTGGCATCATGTCCATCATCCTCGTCCGAGCTGCTGTCGGAGATATCGGCCCAGTTTCTACCATCCAGGATCTTCTCCTGGGGCTTGGCAACAGGTGACACAATCAACTTGTCAACCGAGACACCACCTAGTCCAGCCCAGCGATTGACCACCACTTGGGCTGGTTTGTCATCGACTGCGTGTACCTCGGTGACCTTGCCCTTGGTGGGTGTCTTGTACTGTTGCTGGAGATCCATTTGCTCAGAGGCCAAGGTCAGGTCGTCCCTGATCAACTGCATCCAGAGAGTGGTCTCAGTGTAGGAGTCCTCGGAGAGACAGTCCAACTCTGAGATTGCATTGTCAAACGCGTTCTTGGCCAGGTTGGACGCGAGGTCGTGCTCGCCCATGTCTCTGTAGGCCTGGGCTGCGTTGTAGGCAAGCTTCAAGCGTACTGGGCTGTTGGGAGGAAGACTCTTCTCGGCTCTTGCCAAGGCATCCTTGAGCGCGCCCTTGGTCTGGCTGAGGAGATGTTGCTTAGCAGTGTCGTTGGACTCGCAACGAGCGAGTGTCGCGTAGATCTTGGCCTGCTCGTCTAGAATAGCCACCTTTTGTTCCTCGGTTGCGCACTTGGGCAAGCTTGCCTCGACCAGACGCAGAAGTGAGAGTGAGTTGTATTTGATCTCATCCATGGCCTTTTGTTTCTCGCGCTTGGCTCTTGATAGGGCCAGGGGTGTCATGGTCTTGGATGGTGTCGAAGAGCCTTGGCCAAAGGCCACGTCCTGGTTCTTTGTGGTCAGCGAGCTGACCGTCTCGGACAACAGTCTCAATTCATCGCGGTTATAATCGCCATAAGTGTCGGCGATCTGATGGAGCACGCGCACAGAGTCGGCGTGGTTGCCGCCAGACTTGTACGACTCCATGGTGCGCAAGAGTTGCTCACGCTTCGACACTAGGGTGGAGTCGCCGGCATCGACGCCGTCGCCACTCGAGCGATCTTCGTAGGGGATGTAGGGCAGCGCGTCCACCACGAACTGGTCGACGATCTCCTGTAGGGGCGGGATATCCTTTCGTACGACCTCGTTCTTCTCACGCTTCTCGATTGCCACGAATGATGTGAACTGAGTGACGATGCTATATTGGATCGAGAGCTTGATGACGTCCTCCTTCTTCTTGAGCTTGATCAAGTCGTGCTGCAACTTGGACTCGGCATATGTGCCGTCGTTGTACTCGCGGATCATTGAGCGCGCGGCCAATCTGTGAATGAGGTTGCCGCGAAGGAAACCGATCTCGGGAGTGTGCACCGTGTTGCTGATGAGGCCTCCACCAGGAGCCTGTGCAGAAAGTGTGGCACGTGTACACAGGCCGCTGAATGCATAAACGACCTGGCGCTCGCTCTTGAAGATCGATGTGATGGTGTTGGGTGACTGGACGATCTTGTCGGTCGAGTCAAAGACCACGCGCACGTTGGACATGGCTGGCGCCACAGTCCTCTGCAGCTGGGCGATCACCTTCTTGGGGTTGGGTCGCTTGTTTGGTGTGACAAACTCGGCAAAGCCGGCGCCGAGACGCGCGATCGACTTGACAAAGTGGCGACTGACGTTCTCTCCAATTCCAAAACAGAAGACACGACAGTGTGCGGACGCGCGCTTGACCAACTGCTGGATCATGCGTTCATTCGACACGTTGCCATCGGTGAACAACAAGATGTTGTTGGGGTTGCTTGGCTTGCACTGTTCGGACAGAAGCAGCAGTGATTGGAGGGGCTGCTGCAGCTGAGTGCCTCCATAGCTGGCGTTGAGCGAATTGATGTGGCTCCATGCCAGTTGAAGGTTCTCCTCGGTTGGTGCCACGTTGTCCACGAACAGCCAGTCGAAAACGTCACCAAATTGCACGATGTTGAAGCGCACATTTAGTCCACGGAGATTGGCGATTGCCAGACGGAGTGCACGAAGCATGTCCTGGAAGGGATCGCCACGCATCGATGCCGAGAGATCAACGAGGAAGGTGAGGTTGGTGGGGGTGTCGCGGTCCGCGTCAATGTCCAACTTGGGATAGAATGCCAACATTGATGCGTGATGACCTGTGCCGTCGACCTCGACCCACATTCTCGGGCTGTACGGGTCCTCCAGACCGACCAACAATTGGAAGTTCTTTCCAAGGCTGGACTCGCCGCTGGCCAGCTCCACGGTGGCCTTGGTGTGTGTCTTCTTGCAGCGAATCTCATGAGATGGCGACACCAACTTGACGATGTTGTAAGGCATCTCCACGCCGACTTGGATCGAAAGCTTGGAGGTGGCGTCGCTGTCCACCTTGACGGTAGAAGTGGTGGTTTGGGTGACCTGGGCCGCACTCAGACTGCGCTGGGCGGGTGAGATTGAGGATGGCAGCACAAAGCTGATGTCCAGGCCGTCAATCGAGAGCTCGGTGATGTAGGTGATCTTGATGAGCACCTCAGCCTGTGGCGGAAGGTTGCCAACGCTCACAGTGAACACGTCGGGCTTCTCCTCGTCCATGAGGTAGGCGCCATGGCCCTCGGAGATGGCCTGTTTGTACTCGCGGTGAGCTTGCTCCTTCTCCTTGACCTCACCAATGATGTGCTTGCCATTTATGTATGCTTCGAAGCCACAGACTGCGCCCATCTCATCCAGAGGGAACACGTACTTGGCCTCGATAGCCTTGGACGAGTCGTTCTTGTAGTGTTGGTAGAGTACCACCTCGCCAACGAGATCCAGAAGCTTGGCGCGAACGTGCACTGATTGAAGAGGGATGGCCACGCCGCCACCAATGAGTCCCGACTCCTTGACCTCCTCTTTCTCATCCTTTGCGTTGGACGCTGGCACGACACTTGGCACGACATCAGTGTCAATGACTGATGATGATGTAGCTGCATCCTGTTTGCTCTGCATGTTGAGCGAAGAGATGTTGCTGTTGGCAGTCTTGAAGCTGTTGTCGATGGCCTGGAACTCGACCAGGTATTGCAGCACTTGTTGCTTGGGATCGAACACGACCATCTCATCATCTGTGAACACTGAGCCATTGTTGTTGTCTTTGGCCACACCCTGTACACTGTTAAAGCCCTTTGGTGGCTCGACCAAATGACTCTGATGCGAAGTATACTTCTTTGTTGCGCCAAGTGCTACCTGGCACACCAACATGAACCTTGAAGTCGATGTTGCTTGGCCATCACAGTATTGGAAGCTAAGGAGTAGTTGGTCAGTATGTGCTCATTCAATCATTCACTTAATCACTCAATCAATCAAACATACCTTGTTGCAGCCTTTGTTCCAAAGTAGATACCTGATCCAAGGTAACCGACATCACGCCTGGATGCACCTAGGGTGGTGGACAACTTGGGTGTGAGCAGTCCACGACTCATGATACCGAGGATGTTGCTGGGTCTACTGCCATGGTAGAGTGTCTTGACGTTTTGATGTGGGAAGACATGGTTCTCTTCTTCGCGACGCGTCACTTGGTAGATGTTCTTGATGGTCATCAGATGCTTGGCAGACGACATGATCTGATCGGTGAGCTTCTTGTACTGCTTGGTCGTGGTGTCCATTGGCCGGATGTCACAGCGCATGGCGCGATAGCGTGTGTCTGTCACGTTGTTGCTCTGCGAGGAGAGTCCGAGCGACTCACCGACGTTAAGAATATCCTTCATCAGCTGCACCAGGTCCTGCATGTCCTGAAGCAGCTCGATGTTGTGGGTGAAGTTGCCGGCGGGGCGCGCCTGGGGCAGTGCACTGAAGAACTCCTTGAACAGGCCGACCACTGTGGCGCTGGATATCTGCGCGAGGTCGCCGCGCACTGCGTTGGCTATCTGGAAGAGACTGAACTCTGCCTTCTCGAGCTGGGGAAGAGCGATCGTGCCCACACCGGTCTGCAGCGTGCCCTCGGGCGTGAGGTTGACCTGGCGGGCGCCGCCCAGCTTGGTGCCCAGTGTCGTGATTGCCTCGTCGTAGAGCAGCTTGACCAATTTCTGTACAGAGTCGGGCAGCAACGACTGAGTGGCGGCCACCGACGTGGCCTGCTGACGCAGGCGGTCAGAGCCAATGTTGATCGATGTCATCAGGAACTTCTGATAGGGCTGCGACATGTATTGCAGGAAGAGCTGATTGTACAACACGAGTCCATCCTCAATGCTGGGCACGGGAGTCCACTCGCGAGTGCTCGCTGGGATGTTGTCTGTTGAGCCATGATTGATGAACACACGGTAGAATGATTGCTCCTGGTCGCCGCCAGACGAAGCCTCGCGAGCTCCGCTGTCAGTGCCCACCTGAATGAGTCCCATGGCGCCGCCGCCCACATGCAGCTCCAGACACACGAAGCGCTTCTGCTGCGTCCACTGCAGCACGTTGTACTTGACGATGTGATAGCGATCCTCAGGGAATGGAGGCGCGTCGGCGGCCGGCTCGGCCGGCTTGTATGGCACGCGCTTGCGTTGCTCCAGTGATGTCTGTTTGCTGCTGCTTGCGCCGTCGTCGAGCAGCGCGCCAAAGTCGTAGGACTGGTAGTGATGCTCCTTGATGTTGTATAGCGACACCAGTTGGTACTGGTCGGTGGAGAGCAAGAAGCCAGCCGAGACCGAGTCGTCGATGAACTGGCGTGTCATAATAGGTATGTTCAACTTTATAGCCTTGCGTACATTGTATGATAATGAGTCCAAGTAGATGCTACCTCTCACCTGTTGTCCACCATCATCATCCTCATCTTCATCATCATTGTCATTGTCATCCTGTTGTTGTGGTTGTTCCTGTTCATGTGATGCATTTGACTTGGATAGCATGTTCAAGTCATTTGCACAACATATGTAGTATGATACCTTTGTTTGATTGATTGATTCAGTTGAGTTAGTTGATGAATGAGTGATGATGGGATAGTTCCACCATTGGTGATGCATACCTTTTGGTTCAACAAAGTAGTTGATTTACCACCGTTGGCTATGATGAGGTCCTGGATGACCTTCTTGTCCTTGAATGATGCTCCAGTGCCATCGACGAAACAAAGTATATTGTCCAATAGTTTCATATTTCTATCTTTCTTTTGAACTCAACCTTCCTTTATGATATTTATTATTATTTCAAATTACAACTTATTATTATTAACTTTACTATTATGTTTACTGATTGATTGATTGGTTGATTGATTGAATATATATACACATGTATTTACAACAATGATCAAAGTTTCATTCATTCATTCAAGACACAGACTGTATCCTTTGGTTTGGTGGTTGTCAATACTTTAATTAAATTGGATATTTATGGCCCAAAATACATACACAAGTTCACATATTTGATCAGCCTACAGCTCATCAAATCTTGATACAAAACACACGAATCAAATGAGAATTTTGATGACTTTTCTCCTTTTTTTCTACACTCTTTTCAATGAAGGTTGAGTAATGTAGTTCGTATTTGTTTGAAGAGATATTAAGTCCATTGATATCAGTTTTAGTTGACACCATGGTATTCATTTGGAAGTTGGACCTATTGTCAGATGATTGTTTAGTCATTTCCCTCTCACTTTATTATGAACTGGTTGAAAAGGAATCTGACTCGAATCCATTCAATTCAGGTCAGTCCTAATCTTTTATGTCAAGTCAGTGGATTTGGCAACGACACTAAGATCTCTGTCGACTCCCAAACTCACTCACTTCTAGAAGACTGTTGTTGTTTGATGATATCTCCTTCCAGTGAGGTCCAAGCCAAAAATCATAATTTTCCCGCCCGAACATCACTTTTTTGTTGTTGTCATCAAAGTCTCAATGAAGTTTGACTCGAATGAACAATCCAAGGTAATCTACTACACATTGTATTTGTATTTGTATATGTATATATAGCCATATCACCAGACTTCAGCATCATTCATCAAACAACAACAAATTGTGATTAAGATAGATAGATAGATTAGTTAGGATTAAAAGACAAGGAATAGGATGGCTGATGAAGAGCAACCATCCGGTTCAATTGAGGACCGTATCGCTCATAAGAACTGGAAGTGGCGTTCGAGTGGATTCGAAGAGTTGACAACAAAGTATAAGAACTCATTCGAGTCAACTGGTGCACTATACAATGATCATGGTATGTAGTGTCATGTGTTGTGATGATGAAGGCAAGACACTGACATTGACACTGGCATTGACATAGGCCACAACTTCAAGAAGTACTTGGCTGATATCAACCCGATGGTACAGGAGAAGGTGTTGGAGACGTTGGCAACATTCATTGATCGTTGCGACACGGTCAAGGTGTTTGCCCCGTCATTCGCGCCTATATTGGTCGAGAAGTGTTTCTCATCGACAAGACCCAAGGTCAAGGACAAGACCATAGAAGTATTGCTCGCTACAATCGAAGCAGACTCACCCGAGGCCGTAGTCGACAGTTTGCTCAAGGGCACGACCAACAGCTCACCCAAAGTCATGACAGCTTCATTGATCGGTCTAAGAGAGGCTTTGAAGTATGTTCGCGTTCATTCAATCAATCAATCAATCACTAATCGCGTGCTCACGATAGGACGTTTGGACCAAAGGTCATACCGGTCAAGTCGATATTGAAGCAGTTCCAACCATGGTTCGAGCATCGAGACAAGGCAATCAGAGATGAAGCGATGGCACTCATTGTCGAGATATATAGATGGATGAAGCAGGCGTTGTTACCTCTGCTCGACAGTCTGACAGCACTTCAACTCAAGGCACTCAATGAGACATTCGAGAAGTTACCAAACGACCCTGCCATCCCACTCAAATACATGAGGAGTGAGGCTGCCAAGGCCCAAGCTCAGGCCGCCAAAGGAATAAGTAAGTTACCCTGCCGCCGCCCTCCCCTCTCCATCCATTCCCTAACGCCAAACAGAACCAGAAGTTGTAGAAGTAGAGGAGATCGATCCTTACTCAATGATCGACGCTGTAAATATATTGAACAAGATCACTGGGGAGTTCTATGAGGGCATGGAGGCAAAGAAGTGGCAGGAGCGACAGGCACAGATTGACAAGTTGGTGGAGATACTGCAGTCATCTCCAAAGATTGAGAATGGCGACTTTAATGAGTTGTCACGAACTCTCAAGAAGACACTGGCCGACACAAACGTCATGATTGTCACCAAGGCCATTGTGGCTGTCGGTCTGCTTTGCGAGGGCCTTCGCACACAGTACACATCACAGGTCAAGCAATTCCTCGTGCCAATCATGGAGCGCTACAAAGAGAAGAAGCCACAGGTGGTGCCAGCGATACACGTCACAATGGAACAGATCATCACGAGAACCCTGTCACTGCCTGACATGGTCGAGGATTTGACCACGATGCTGGGCTCCAAGGTGGCACAGGTCAAGATCGAAGTGCTCAACTTCATGCACAAGACAATGTCCACAACCAAGAAGCCACAGGATGTCGTCAAGGTTGCCAAGCAACTGGCCAAGGTGCTGATGGATACCCTGAACGACACTGATGGCGCAGTTCGTGATGGTGCTGCCAAGACATTTGCTGTTCTGGCAAACGTCATTGGTGAGCGTGGCATGGCACCATACTTCAATCAACTGGATGCCATCAAGCTGAAGAAGATCAAGGATTTGATGCCCACAGCCCCTGCACCGGTCGCCGTCGAGGCACCCGTGGCCGCGGAGGAGGATGGCAAGAAGGGAGCTGGCGGCAAGCCCGCAGCACGAGCATCAACTGGAGCTGCCGCGCCACCACCACCAGCAATCTCATCATTGGAAGAGTATGCCAAGAAGTTGTCAGACGTCATTCCATCAGATATACTCTCGCGACTGGACAGCCAGAACCTCAAGGACAGAGTCGAAGCCACCGAGGCAATATATGAGGCCGTGAGCAATGGCGCCAGAGCAGGCATGTCCGAGCCTTTGATCAGCTACATGCAAGAGAAACCAGGATGGAAGGAGGTGAACTTCCAGGTCACCAACAATCACCTGGGCATCATTGGAGCGCTGGCAACACAAGACACATCATTCTCCAAGACAACAGTGTCACTGTTCCTCAGCGCAGTGTTGGAGAAGCTGACCGACGTCAAGCTGAAGGAGAAGGCGACAGAGACACTGATGCTGGTGTGCGAGGCTCTAGCACCCGAGGCCGTGTTCCAACTCGCGTACTCAGCCGCACTAGGCAACAAGAACCCCAAGATCACAGAGTCGACACTTGTGTGGATGGCACAGGCACTCGAGGAGTTTGGAGTCAATTCGATCTTGTTCAAACCTCTCTTTGACTTTATTAAGGGATGCATGGAGTCGTCGTCCACACCCGTCAAGACCTCGGCCATCAAGGTGCTCTGTGTGCTGCGCGTCGCAATCGGACCAGCCCTGCTCGACTACCTGTCAGACATCAAGAAACAACTACTGGACGCCACCGAGAAGGAGTTTGCCAAGGTCAAGGACATGCAACCCCAACCACAATCGCGTCAGCCACGCGTCGAAAGCGAGGTGCCGCGCACAGATGTCGGCGCCAAGTTCAACAGCATCTTGTTGGCCAATCTTTCGGACAATGATTGGAAGCAGCGACAGACTGCCCTGGAGGAGATTGAGCGCATACTGATCGATGCCAACCTCAAGATACAACCCAAGCTTGGAACACTCATGAGCTGCATTGGCAAGGGCCCACTCACAGACAAGAACCAAAAGGTGATCACGACATCGCTCACACTCGTGTCGCTGTTGGTCACTTCGGTTGGCCCCGCCATTGAGAAGTCCACCCGAACATTACTGCCCGGCATCGTTTCGCTGTTGGCCGACTCCAAGAAGCAACTGCGCGATGCTGCATTGGCCTCAATGAACTTTTTGTCACAGGAGCTGGGCGTCGACATGTTCGTGTCGCCCATCGCCACGCTGCTCACTCAGGAATCAGCCACAAGTCGCAAGGAAGGACTCGTTTGGATACTGTCCAATATCGCAGCGGTCAAGACTCAGACTGATCTGCCACAGCTTATCAAACCAATCATCACATGCCTGCAGGACAAGAACGTTGAGATACGATCCAACTCGGAGCAGCTGCTGGCCGCCATCAGTGCCAGTGTTCCAGGCGATGTGATCAAGAAGGAGATGCGTGAGGTCAAACCCACGAACCAGACAGCTATACAAGCGGTCATTGACAGATACTATGGAAAGAAGGGCGCTGGTGCTGCTGCTCCCGCCCCAGCCACAGCCGCGTCCAAGCTGAGTGCCCGCGCTCAGTCACCGGCCCGAGCATCCACTGGCAGCCGCATTACAACGCCAACTCCATCACCATCCGTCACACCACGACGTGGCTCATTCTCGTCGTCTACAACACCACAAAAGATGCAACCACTGCAGCCATCGCAACCGCTGCAGCCGCCTGCCGCCTCGTCCCCCTCGATAACGGACGAGTTCATCATCAATGATCCCAACGGCAAGTCGACCAGACAACGCAGCACCACTCAATCATTCCACTTTTTGGAAACAGACGAGATACAGGAGCAGCTCCAGGAACAGGTTGGCGCGACCTTTAGCGAGGAGTTTGCCAACATGATGTTCTCAGCCAACTCGTCGCATCAACAACAGGTCGTGGACATGCTGGCTAGCGTCGCCCAGGAGGACGGAAACATCGACCTTCTCATCAGTGTCCTCGACATCGTGTTTAGATGGTGCTCATTCAAGCTGTTTGACGTTGGCTTGACTTCGCTCAAGAGGACACTGTCGCTGCTCGAGACGATCGCCCAGCGCATGAAGGCTGTCGAGTACTTCATCAGCGACTACGAGGCCGGCTGCATACTGCCGGTCGTCACCGAGAAGATGGGCACGACCAACGAGACTTTCAAGCAGACACTCAAGCAGGCGTACAAGGAGCTGGCCGAGGTGACGCAGCCCAACTCACTGTTCAAGTACACGTTGGAAGTCACCGCCAAGACCTCCAACTGGAGGACGCGATTCGAATGCATCTCAGATCTGGGCAGTCTGATCAATCAGCATGGCGCGGCAGTGTGTGGTAACAACATCAAGAGCGTTATATCCATCGTCGCCAAGTCATTGGCAGACCGCGAGCCCACCGCCAAACAAGCGGCGGCCAACACACTCACACAACTGTACAGTCACATTGGCGACGACATCTGGAAGCACATTGGCAACATATCGGCTGCCGATCGACAGACACTCCAAGGCATGTTTGGCAGCTCGTCAGTCAGCTCGCCAAGCACAGCTGGAAGCTCAAAGGTGCCGTCGACACAGCAGGCACTGCAACGCCCTCCCGACGACGAGGAGACGCTCAAGATACAAGAGTACCTCAATGTGCTCACCAACTACACAGACGAGACGTTCGACACAGTGGTCGAGTACCTCAAGCATCTGTCCAACTATCTGGCCAACTCACAGTCATTCGCCGAGAAGTTCCTGTACTTTAGCGAGCAGTATCTGCTCAACCTCACTAACATCCTGCTGAGCATCTTCCCGCAGGTCACCAACGACCAGACGATCTTCCGCCTCTGTAAATATCTGATACACACGATCGTGACGATCTACTCGAACGAGTTCATAGCCAAGCGTACCTCGGTGGTGGCGCTGCAGACCGTGCTGTCCGAGTCGATCCGTCTGCTGGTGGGTCACACCGCTGGAGCGGCCGGCCAGAACCAGGAGGACCTGAACTGGATCAACAAGGCACTGAACCAAGTACTGTTGCGTACACTCCAGAACAGCAACAACACGACGCTGTTGAGCGCGTTGCTCCAGATGATGACAAAGGTGAGCGCGCCCAATCAGAAGCAGGTGTCGCCCAAGTACAAGGACTTGCTGCTCAAATGCATGCAGCGCGCTTCCAAGCCACTCAAGGAGGCAGCGCAAGCGGGCTCGCCAATCGAGATGGATGTGTCGGCCATCTTGCAAGAGGTAGGCACGCTGCTTCAATATCAGAATGGAGAGATCGACGATACATTCAAGAAGGCTGCCGAGAGACTCACACAAGACATCGTCACTCTCAATCAATCCGATGTCGTGGCATTCTGCAAGCGAATCAACTCTGCACAGCAAGCCTCCAAGCACACCAACCTCTTTGCACTGTTGGCCAATCTACTCGGTGGCAAGCAGGCCTTTGACAAGCTTGTCGCTGTGAAGGATCAACAAGCCCAGCCTCAGCCCAAGTCGCACAAGAGTCTTGGGGACAGTGCAGAGTTCCTGGACATTGCGCAGTTGGGTGTGGCACCCTTGAATACACCGGATATCTTGAAGCAGGACAACATCACCATCCCTACGCTGAGTGACATATCATCTAGGAGTGGCACGTCCACGCTGGAAGAGCAACGCTCCACCGTCAACAAGGAGCCGCGCAACTACTCTGCCGCCAATGACGATGAGAAGAGACAGCTGGCGATAAAGATCTTCCGCAAGGTGGGCTCGCGCGATGAGACCACCGAAGGTCTCTACGACCTCCATTACTTCAAGAAACAGTTCCCAGACTACGACGTCAGTCCACACATCAACAGGTCGACAGGTCCCTTCCAGGCATACATACATCGAAGTCTGACAAAGATTGCCACTGAGAGGGAGCATGCACGCTCCAACGTGCCCGAACCACCAGAGGTGGACTACATGGAACGACTTCGCGAGATACAGAGAAAGGCTCATCGTGAGAACAGTCTGGGCGAGTCATATGGCGATGAAAGCAATCAACTTACCGCCACAATGGCACTGAACACATTGAATAGACTTCGAAACAAGTATGCCAGTGGACAAGATGTGACTACAAACAACGACACGATGATGACATTACCAACTGCACCAACAACCACTTCAACATCATCATCAACATCACTCAACATGACTGGAGGTCGTAGGACGACTGTTAGTGGAGCTGGAATTGGTGGTGCTGGTACTGGCACTGGAGGAGTAGGTGGAGGCGAGAGCACGCAGGACCTTTCAGCGACTGTTGCATCACTGCGTCAAAGACTGGCGCATATCAAGGAGACATCTCGCACTTCCACTTAACCGAGTTGACGTGGCGTGACGTGAACCCATAAATGAAAAACGTGCCTCTTGGACGTGCCCCTTGACAAGATCACCTTCACTTTGACTCCCTCATTTATCTTGTTTGTGTGTCATCGCGTATTCACTTTGATTGATTGATCGATCGAGTACTTATATATATAATATAATCTTAATACAACAACAACAACAGACACACATACATAATGTACTTTGTGTCATTGTATATATACATCCATTTTATAAGAGTGATCAAGTATATATTCTATCATCTTATCAATGATAGTAATGATGGTAGCGATGGTGATGACGTTATAACTGTCAACAACAACAACAACAATGTTAATATAGATCAACAACAACAACAACAGCAGCAGGGTAGTGATGAAGTCATCACACCTTATGTATCATCTAAATCAAAGAAGAAGAAGAAGACTCCATCATCAACAGCATCATCATACATAACAAATACAGCTACTACACCAACCTCATCATCTACACCTTCATCGAATAATAATAGTCCCAAACATCCAGGCTATATAACAAAGAAGGGTGGCAAGGGATACAGGCAGCAACAGCAACAGGTGGCTATACCAATTGTAAAGAATGAACCTATTGCACAACTTGATCAATCACCATCTTTGCAGACGGTGAACTCCACATCGACTTCGACTACTACAACACAAACACAAACATCCACTACATCGACAACGACGACACAAATACAAACACAAACAACAAGACATGGTATCAATGATGGTGCTGGCTCAGATGGCTCGGAGGGCTTAGAAGGCTCACTACCATCATTTCAGGAGCAGGGTATATACTTCTCCTCCGATCGAATAGACACGCCATCTCCATCACACCTACAACCCGCTGTCAAGCTCGAGACCTTGGTATCGACGCTCTCATTGAACGAACACAATGATGAGGACACTTCCGCACAGTTCACTGCTGCGGTGGCTCATCTCAAGGCCAAGCAAGCTACCACGACATCATCAACAACATCAACATCAACGTCAACATCAAGCTATGACAATGTTGATGCCTACAGCAGCTATGGCAACGCCCCAGCGATCAAATCAATATCAAGCCAAGAGATGTATATTAATGAGCGACTAAAGAATGAGCGAAGCGCGGCAGCGGCAGCGGCGGCCCTCGGAGGCCTGTCACAGACATCGACCAACTATGACAATGGACCCTCTTCGACCACTGCCTCAATCACACCCGACGTGGGCGGCAAGTATGGCCTGGGCATTGGGTGGAACGAGAAGTTCCAACGACTGCTGCTGCTGCCCGAGGACGACCTCGACAAGAAGTACGTCAAGTACAAGCATCTGTCCTCGCTCAGCAAGGACTTCTTGCACGCTGCGATCACATATGGCAAGATCATCATTGAGGAGGCATTCATTGACACGCGCTTCAAGACCATCATGTCCGTGCCCAGTCTTGGTGGACAGGCTGGAGGCGAGAAGTACGTCTACAATGGCATTCTGTTCAAGTTCGCTTCCGACTGGATCAAGATCTATGGCAACGACGAGTTCTCAATGAAGGCGGGCGGCCACGAGCTCAAGTCCGTCATGCGTTACTATGGTTGCGAGGGCATTCACGTGCCACTGATGGCGCTGCTGGACTATCGTGGCTTCAGACTGGTGGCCATGTCCATTCTGCCAATCGTGCCAAAGAAGACCATTGTCTATGGTAGCGCGGACGGTGGCAAGAGCGTGGTGGCGGCACGCGGCGAAGTGTTTGACCGCATGAAGGCCGCGGCTGAGAAGCTGAACATCAAGGGCCATCTCTGTGGAATTGGCGAGCGCAAGGAGTTCCTATATGGTCCCACCGACATTGAGGGCCACATTGGTCGCGACGACCTTTTCTACGTGTTGGACTTTGCACGTGTCTTCCCACCCACTGCCGACAGCCATGTGGACGAGGCATTCTTGTACCGCCTGTTCCGACCCGAGTTTGTGCAGACCTATCACACGCCACTGAGCAGCGACGCCTACTCGCCCTTTGGCAAGGTGGACGCCGTGTCTATGTCCGTGAACAATCAGGAGGTGCTCGAAGCCACTAAGCACCTGTTCAATACATGCATCCCCACGGTTGCCCGCTGGATGGACGCACATGTCAAGGAGGTGCAGTGGTATCAGCATCTGACAGAGATCATACATCGCGAGGGCATCAACGTGCGCTACCTAGGCATTGTGCGTCAGCATGTGACCGACCCAACTCTCAAGCGCATCCTGCTCACCGAGATTGTTGCGCGAGTCTTTAAGAACATCATCAGAGAGGATCTACGCAAGAAGATGAAGGAGCTCAAGTCGATTGAGGCCGACTCCTACATCCAAGTTGTCATGGACTTCTTCAACGTCATCCTCGGCGATCCAACGCACCAACACGAGAAGCTCTGGTTCCAAGACATCAAGCATGAGATCCTTCGTCGATTCGATAACTCGCTATTCCCAAATGGTAACGTGTCGCATGCACGAGCAATGACTGGTATAGACTGAACTCATACTTACACGCTCACTCACAGAGCGAGACCCTTATGTTGACCTGAGCACTCATGTGGATATCTATTACATCTTTGTGAGGATACAGAACATGACTGGAATCAAGCTTGCGGATGAGTCGATGGACGAGATGAGGGACGACCCCAAGTCATTCAGAGTGGTGCTTTCTGACATCACAAGCATGGATGTCAAGGTCAAGCACATGAACATCATCAGTTTGGCAGAGGGCAATGCACTCTCGCTTCAATGCATGAAGTATGTACTGTGGCGTGGACAAGATATGGCATGGACATGACTCACTAACATACATACACTCGTTCAATCAATGATAGATGGGAGGGCAAGACAGGAAGCGAACGATTGTTCAAGCTGGCGACGAATAAGTTTGAGGATGCGATTAGATCAACTCCAGATAACAAGGATATCCTCAATGATTACGCTAATGTGTTGAAGCAGTTGGCACTCAGCGTTGGAAAGGACGACTGTTTGGGATACTTGGAACGATCATATTCCAACTTCCTTTTGGCCAACAACTACATGTCGTTGCTACAACTGGGCGATCTGCTACACTCTTTGTATCTCAATGAGCAAGGCAGTTTGTGGACATCGCGAGACAGTATCTCATTGTTGGCTGAGCGCTGCTATCAATCCGTTGGCCAATGGGACTCACAGACCGCCAACAATGTACTGGCCACCTCAAAGGTCGAGCTAATCACACGTCGCTCGGCCATCCCACGTCTGGGCGACGACATTCGCTGCACTGCATACCTGCGGCTTGGCTCGCTGTTGATGACCAAGTCACTCAACTGCAACGACTCATTCGTGTTTAATCGTTGCGGTGACTTCTTCAAGGAGGCATTCAAGATCATCATTCAGGACAGCCACCTATGGGCCAAGTTCCCTGTGCCCGAGTCCATACTCTCCCGCCCCAGCGACCAGATCGCCACATGGGCACACCTGTTTGTCAAGGCGCCCGAGCTGCACCCCACCACCCAGTCTCTCTCGTTCCCCGAGCTGCTGCCAGTGCCCACCATCCACATCAAACACTTTGCCCAGTACATCCCTGCGGACTTCTACCTCTACCTGGCCAAGACGTACAGCAACCAGGTCTACCACCTCAACCTGAGCCACCAGGCCAGGATCACAGCCAGTCTGGCGCCTATGCTCAAGAACATTGGCGACTCGCTCAGGAAGCTGGACGTGGACCACTGCGACTCGCTGGACAACGATGCCGTTGAGAAGATTGCATCGCAATGTCCACATCTCCAGAGCATCAACATGGCCAAGACGGGCGCCACCACGCTGGCCATTGTCGTCCTCCTCAAGCGATGCAAACGCCTGACTCGCATTGTGGCCAAGGGTTGCAAGCTTGACGATCGCGAGATCAACAACATGTACAACCCCACCGACAACCTTTCATTCGGCCTGCAGTGCCTCGATATCTCGCACTCGGACATCAAGTCTGTCACGATATTCACACGACTCATGCCTCACCTGCGTCACTTGTCGATCGCCAACTGCAGACTGGTCTCGTCGCATGGCATCCAAGCACTGGGTTACTGCAAGAATCTACAGCATCTCAACATCGCCGGGTGTCATCTGATACAGGAGGAGACGGTGATGGAGATTGTGCGCGTGTTGTCCCAGCTAAGACGCCTGGACACATCCAACTGCCGCATCTCCCACCTGCCACCCGTGACCAACAACGTCATACACCACCTCAACGTGGCCAACTGCAAGCTCAAGTTGATTACACCGCAGCAGTTACACTTCACACGCATCGTATCGATGGACTTCTCATTCACCTCGCTCACGTTGGACACTGTCATCAGCATCCTGTCACAGTGCCACACGTTACAGCGTCTCTTATTCAACACGGCCACGCCGGCCACCATTGTCCCCTCGGACCAGCCCCTCAAGCGATCCAACACATCATCTTCGCCTCTTGTGCCTCACACGCCAAAGATCGACACCAAGACGCTACCCGCGCAGCTCAAGCTCACACAATTTGAGATTGCCGGTCTCTCGATCGCACCCTGCACACTCAATGACATACTCAGTCGTTCGCTCAGTCTGTCCATACTCAATCTCAGCTTGGTCGATCAGCTCGACTCGTCCACATTCACCATATTGGCGGAGCACTGCCCCGAGCTAACCAGTATCAACGTCAGCTATTGCAAGTCAATGAGCGATGCTTGGATCGAGACACTGGTCACTAGCTGCACCAAGATCAACACGCTGCAGCTGGCCGGATGCCACTTGCTCACGGATATCTCGATCGATCACATCAGCGCCCGTCTGCACCATCTCTCTGTGCTTGACTTGAAGAAGTGCCAGCTGATCTCAGAGCTGTCGTCGCTGCAAACAAAATGCCCATTCCTCCAGGACATCGACCTGTCCATGTCTGAGAACGTCAGCGACGCGTCCGTGGCCAAGCTGGTGCAGCTACCCTTGCTCAAACGTCTCAACATTTATGGCTGCAAGCGTGTCACGGATGAATCTCTGCGCACACTCAACGACTCACAGCAGTCGAGTATGCGAGACCTCGTGCTGGGACTCAACAAGACGTCGGAGACAGCCGTCGAGAACCTGCGATCCAATCACTCAGAGATCAACATCATGGCGACGGGCTTCTTGGCCACGGTGCACACCATCTCGCAGGGCACCAAGAAGACGCTGATGGCAGACCTCAAGGCTATCAAGACGAACCCGATCCCTTTAATGTCGGCCGAGCCAGTCGACGCCTCAGACTTGCTGACTTGGCACGCAAATATCGCCGCGCCTGATGGGTCACCATTTGAGGGAGGTATCTTCCATCTTGAGCTCAAGTTCCCTCCCACCTACCCAGCAATCCCGCCCAGCGGCACCCTGCTCACACCTTTCCCGCACCCACACGTACACGACGGTGGACGCATATGCCTGGACATCTTAAGTGACTTCCAGTCGTTCTTCCAGGGACAGGCAACGGGCTGGTCGTCCGCATACAGTGTGCAGACGATCCTGCTGCAGATCCAGACATTCCTGATCACCCTCGACGACGAGGACTCTGCCGTGCCACTCAAGGATTATCTCGTCAAGATCCCAGACGCAATCCAAAACTCCAAAACATTCAGGTGCCACCTCTGCCCTCACGCACCCGATGCACCATGGCCTGAGCTGCCAGACATGAGCATTGTGGCCTCGTCCAGTCTCAAGACGTCCTACAGCTCATCTCAACTGAATGGCTCCAACTCACAGATCAGTGGCAGCAGCGTAAGCAGCAACGACCTCAAGAGCAGCAGTAGTATCAACAACAATAACAACAACAACAACAATAGCAATGGTAATGGCAACAATGACAAGCAGCTGGCGATTTTCTTGGATCCCTCTAGTGACCCCTCGCTCCAGGACTACATCAACAGCATCGAGTCCGAGTTGGTCTGCTTCCACAATCGATCTTCGTACAAAGAGGACATATTGGGCATTGGTGTCGAGATCGTTAGCAAGACTCCTAGATCCACAAAGATTGATGAGATCAAGACCCAACACGACCTACTATCACTCGAGGCCTACAAGCAGGGTGTAAGGTCATCCATTTGGAAACAATCATTCACTCATTGGTTACCCTTGTGTAAGTTATCTTGTCCACTTCATTCAATCATTCATTCACTCACGCTGGCGCAAACAGATATCAATCATCAACATGGACTTAGAGCATGGGACTTGTTGGAGTCGTCCTTGGCCGCGATCATGCAAGCACACTCATTCAGACCAGAGTTGGCCAAGCGATTCATCTGTATTGCCATGAACACAGCATGTGTCTGCATCATGAATGAGACCCTACATGGTAAGTCATTGTCGCCAGCCACTCACTCAATCACTCAACTAACTTATGCAATCCCCATCAACCAGCCTCAATCAAGCATTTGGAAGGATATTGCCTGTTCCATCAATTATTCCTGGCCTTTGTCAAGAGGTATCCAGACATGCTGATCGATATTAATAAGGAGATTTATGACTTTATACATACACCAGCCAAGCGATTCAAGAAGGAGACACCAGCATTGGGCGAGTTCCTACCGCTGCTGACAGTCTCTGACTACAAATGGTCTGAAGTGGCCAACGCCTATCTGGAGGAGAACTTTGATCGCAACGTAATGTGGATAATCAGACGTAGTGCTCCATACGGTGCGACTGAACCCAATCCAGTGTTTGACGCCAGCAGACCAACAATCGCATTTGAGACGTCGATTGTGTCCATCCGTCTGCTCATGTTCCACGTCTACTTCCTCCAACATGTCGCTCGTCCCGAAGGCTCCACGCTAGACTCCATCAGCGATCAATACAACCGACTCTTTGGCAAACCGTTGCCACATGTCAGGGACAACCTTCAGAAGGCTGTCACACATATCAAGGCTGTCAAGACATGGGAGTAAGTGTTACCATGAATCAAGCAATCAATTAATCAATTGATCAACTAACCATCATCACCATCATTAGTGAATACTTCTCAAAGATTGGTGTGACACCTCCACTCACTCCAGACTTGATTGAATGGCTACGTCGTTCGGTATCAAACTCGATCAATAAGGGATACCATCGCGGATCAGGCGCCGAGAAGAGGCCAAAGAAGGAGTATGAGAGCAAGAAGGGCAAGAGGATCAACTCTCCACCAATCAGCCAGTACACAGAGGATGACGACTCTCCTTACAACATCGACATCTTCTCTCCCTCCGACACACCTCTGTCACCTCAGACCAACATGCTCCTATCCCCAGAGATACAGATCAACTCCAAGTATCCTCTCAGTCCCAGGAATGACAGCAACAACAACATCAACAATCACCACTCGCCCAACGGACAATACCAAGTCAATCCACCAATCTACTATCTCCCTACCTATCCCGTGCCCGAGATACGACAGCCAATGTCCTACCGCGACAGCCTGGTCTATGGCAATCAAGGACTTTACTATGGCCACGAACCCACGCCCTACAATCACACCTTTAACTTCAACTATAGATCAAGCAACGCATACGATGGATACAACAGCAACGGCGGTGGCAGCAGTAGTAGCAGTGGAAGTGGATATTACATGGACCAGCCGGACGCCTACTCCTCCTCATCTTCCTCACCTGGCCAGCCCTACAGACCACCACATATGAGAGGTCCATCGTCACCAAATCCACCAACTCCCGCTATTACCCTGACAACAACATCGCCAACGTCCAACAACAACAAGAGGTCCAGCAGCAACAACAAGAGCAAGCTGATATGTAAATACTTTGCAAGTGGAAAGTGTACATATGGTGACAGATGCAAGATGACGCACATCCAATAAAGACCCTGGCATATACCATTGCTCACTGTTTGGGTGTGTGGTGTTGATTGATTGAGTGATTGGATTTGGTTATGGATACTTAATTTGGAAAGCATCTCCTTATTAAGTATAGTTGACCATTTATAGTAATGACTACCTAATCAAGTAGGGTAGAGAGACGCATATAAATACTAGTTCTTTATAATTTAATTGATATTTTATCATTTATTACAAGTTGGTTTATTATTTGAAGTTACTTTTTTATTGATATTATAATATTAAAATGTTATTAATAAGAATGTTAATATAAGTACCTTACTTTATTCTTCCCTATCCTATGCTTTCAACTCTACTCTACGGTAAGTACAATACTAGTTATTAATATTATTAATCCTACTAAAATTTTATTTATTCAATAATAGTTTTTCTATTCATTGCACCTATGTACTTGTCATCATTCAAGTTTTGAATCTGGACTCACACCCTGATGCCCCGCAAATAGTCAAGATCTTACGAATGGTCGAGATTGGTATCACAATGGCAGTATCGTACCTTGCCTTTAACAGCATGGTCCAACACTTCTCCCAGAGCAATGTCGAATGCCAGTCATTGTTTGGGGAGCCATATCTATTTTGGATTCTGATGCATATCAGACTCCTCCCCACCATTACCATTGGACTCTTCTATTCCGACAGGTATCTCTAGATGGAGACAGTCAACCAAAATGATGATGAATGAAATGCCGAACCAAGTAAATCACTTTCATAGACTATCTATTTATTACATAACTCGTGTGGATTACCATTTGTCCAATCCTTTGTATGAAAGTGATGGGAAGAAGGGTAATGAATGATTGATTGATTGGTTGTCTGGCATTGGTGTGTGTGGATGGCCTGCCTGGCTCTACATCTATATAATCATGATGGACAAAGGGGATGACTGGCAGTCTGTTGTGTTGATTGGTTGGTTGTTGTGTTGATTGTGTTGACTGATGAATGGACTGGCGTTCACCAACCGACGATGTATCGATAGTTGTCGTCTTTTTTTGGTGGCTGGGGATGCGATTGGTGCGCAGGAGAGTGATGGGTGGTGATGTGATGTGATGGTGTGAGCTGGAGCCGAGCCTGTTGAGGGAGCTGCGCTGCTGACTTATTTATTACAGCATCCACCGCTGGTAGGTGGCGTTGTTTTGTCGGAGAGGTCTATCTTCCCCTTATCCTCTGTTGGTGGTTGATTTCTTCTGATGTCCATCTTGAGAATGTGCTCGACCAAGAAGCGAGAGGCCTTTTCAATGTTCAAGTTCTCCTTGGCACTAGTCTCGAACCAGCCAATGAATCCGTTATCCTTGCAATATTTATCCATCTCGTTGGCAGTCTTAATAAATCCTTCCTTTCCTAGATCGCACTATATATATATATCGATATGTGTCATTGTGATGACACCAACATGTGTCAGTTGCTGAACAAGCAATCGACATCCCATCCCATCCCATTGTATTATTATTATAACATACCTTGTTGGCCAAAAGAACGACTGGGATTGGTCTCTCATCAGGACCGATGGTGACCTTGGAGTCAATGTCAGCCTTCCACTTGGCGACGGCCTCGAAAGTGCTGGCACGAGTGACGTCGAAAGTGATGAGGGCACCGACAGCCTCCTTATAGTATACTCTGGTCATGCTTCCGAAACGCTCTTGACCAGCGATATCCCACAACTGCAGTCTCACCTCTGTCTTTGGGTCCCAGTTGATCACCTTCAGGGCAAAGTCTACTCCAATCTAAAGTATTGATTTTGTTTGATTGTGGTTGTTTGTTTGTGTTTGATTGAGTGTGGGAGGGAGTGGGAGTGTGCGTTGGAGTGTTAGTGTGATGTTTCTTCAAACTCTTCACTTCACTTGTGTGTGTCGCCGCTCGCTGAAGTTGTAGTCAAGCTAGAGCAGGCAACAACAAACTATAATAATGATCACATACAGTTGATTTGTAATGCATGGAGAAGATGTTGTGAACGAAACGCTTGATGATCGAGGTCTTGCCAGTGCCAATGTCACCAACTACCAAGATCTTGTACAAGTACTCTGTGAATCCCTCATCATCTGCTGTCGAAGTCTATAAAATATAGTATTAGTCATCATTCATTCAATCAAATTAATAATAATAATCAATCATACCATCTTGTATTAATACAAATAAGTTTATGTGAAAAGAATAGATTATATATAATATAAATTAAGGTAATGGAAGAGCAGGAATACAACAAACAATGTTTACAACAGTGTATGTATATGTATATATATATGAATAAGTATATATAAGTTGGATGTGGAGTTAGGGCTAATGTTATTGGATAGAGGTGCGAATAAAGTTGAGAGAGTGATGGGTAGGTAGGTAGGAGAGTATTGTTACTGTTGGTAGGGAAGGGAAGGACAGCAGGTGGTTGGTGCACACGATAATAGGCATCAAATTTAATCGAATAATAAATGATTCAAAAAAGGAGCCTTCTCTCACTTTATCCATCAATGAAATATCGCAACACGCTCACAGAAACGAGGTGATGAGAACGATCACTTGGGGGTACCCTAAAAGTCGTGTGTGGTGATAAGAATCAAAAACAATGTTGACAAAGTAACACGAAAATTCCGTTTCATCAGTGATTGAAAGAATACGTTGTTTGAGGGTATGTTTGATTGAGTGAGCGAAGTGAGATAATCAGTGAGTGGATTAGTGAGCCATCAATGTTAGGTTGATGATGAGCTGGAATTGGAACCAGAGAGCTCCGACACTAGTGGTAAATCGTCGTTGGGGAACATCCGTTCATCCCTTGGGATTGTATCCCCTGGGGGAAGGAAAGAGAAACATTCTCTCTAACTTCATCTCGGCTCATCAAATGATGTGACCCGTTCCCATTTGGAATGAATGAATGAATGAGTCATACATCTTATGTTCATTTTATACAACAATGTTGATAGTTTGTTAGGATTGACTGAGTATACATGTATCAGTATATTACTAGCATGCTTGTTGTTCAGCAAAGAGATTGAATGTCAATCATAGACTTCATCATGAACCTGAAACACAACCTTGACCATGACCGCACAACGAAAAACTTGAAGACAACCATTTCTGTCGGTCGTTTATTTGATCTTGCAATCATCATACCTGTACATTTAATATATATTTAAACGACAACAACAAACAATGATAAGAAGTGATAAGAGGACACCTAATCAAATAAGGCCAATAGAGTCTGAACAAGCTTTGTTGAACAAGGCTGATGGCAGTGCAAAGTTCACTCAAAGTATGTGTGATTGATTGATTGATTGAATGAATGATCGAATGAATGATCTAACGAACGAATGATATAATAGATAAATCATCAGTACTTGCAGCTGTATATGGACCAGTTGAAGTTATACCTAGAAAGGAGAAGATATCAAAGGCAAACATAGATGTTGTGTTCACACCTGCCACTGGCAACTCATCCTACGAGGATAAAGAGAAAGAAATGCTCATTCGCAATGCACTAGAGAGTGTAATAATCACATCACTACATCCAAGAACACAGATTAGCATCATTATACAAGTCTACTCAGACGACGGATCGGTATGTATGCGTGTCTATCAAGCGGGACTGACTCTTTGACTGACACTAACACTTGTATAGATAGTAAGCTGCGCTATTAATGCAGCATGTTTAGCATTGCTCGATGCGGGTATAGAGCTGAACAGTTTGTTGGGATCGATTACATTGTGTTATAATCATGATGGCACTGTTTGTTTGGATCCGGATACTGTGGAAGAGGAGTTGGCAAAGGGTCTGGCGATATATGCATTCAACAATCAAACAAAGTTGGTCATGGTCAACACCACTGGAGTCATCAGTGAGCAACAGTACGACGACGGACTACGTCTTGCACGCATGTCCTGCGAGACAGTGTTGGCATACATCCGTTTGGCAGTCAAGAATAGAATAATGGGTCACAGCAATGATGGCAACAACGATGCAGGTATCGAGCATCAATCGAAGACAGTTGAACCAATGGAGAGTTAGTTGATTAAACTATTCATTCAACAATATTGTTGGACTCAGGGAAAGTCGGGAAATTCATTATTTACAAGTAATTGTCAGATTCTAAGAAAAAATGAAAAATGAGTCACTTCAAGTTGGAACTCAAAGTGGAGGTCAGATAATTGATTCAAAAATATAACAACAGATATATATACAGATACTACTAGTAGAGATGGATGAAAATAGCAAAGTATTGTTTGGAAATGAGTCATATACACAGGAGGAGATAGAGAGGTTGGCAATTGAATTGTCAACTCCACTGCCTAGAGATGATCAGAGTGAACGTCCGGGTCCAGGTGGTACCCGTCTCACTTATCTAGAGTCATGGAAAGCAATAGAGATTGCAAACAGAGTGTTTGGTTTCAATGGATGGTCATCAAGAATAGTAGAGTTAACATTAGACTTTGTAAGTAGTTGTTCAATCATCATTCATTCATTCATTCAATGAGCTCAAGTACTAACTTAGGTTAATAGTGCGAGGTTGCTCCATCTGGCAAGTGGAGAGCAGGTGCATCAGCAATCATACGTATAATGCTAAAGGATGGTACTTTTCATGATGATGTTGGCTTTGGTATGAGAGAGGACTCGAACAAGGGCACATCAATTGAGCATGCAAAGAAGGAGGCTGTATCAGATGCAAGGAAGAGATCACTTAGAGTGTTTGGCAATGCTCTAGGTAACAAACTATACGACAAGGATCCATTAAAGTTGAAGAAGGATAAGCAAGGCGGCGGTGCTCCACAGGCCAGACCACAACAACAACAACAACAACAACAGCAACCAATGGTTCAACAGCAGCCACAACAGCAACAACCATTATCATTCGACTTTGACGCATAACGCCATCAACTATAATTGTACATTCATTCAACAAGCATAATACAAGTTCATTCTTAACATAACTTAACATCGTTTATTATTGGTACAACAACAACGACGACAACGATGTCTACTTGCTACACTTCAGTTGTTGTACTGAATCAAACGCAGCCACACCTTCAGAGCGATACGCGTCGTACATGGTAGGTGTGAACAATTGGTAGTAGGATGATGTGTTGGGGAATCGTCCAAACAGGTAGTTGAAGCAGTCGCCCGGGAATGAGATCATGCCATTGAGGCATGTGCAACAGTTGGCAGAGGCATGGCAGCACTCACATGCCACACCACTGATCTCGTGGCGATTGGCTCGCTCGATTGGCTTGAGGAAATAGATGTTGACCTGTCGGCCTTCCTTCTCGTTGATGGCCTTCATTGCGATGTGGCGTACGGTTCGATCGCGCTGGAACTCAATCAACTCGCGTTCAATGTCGTGTCCCTCTTGCGTGAAGAAGTCCCAGCCAAATGCACGCTCTTCTGTGATTGTCTTGCGTAGATCTGAGCAGACGCGATCCACATCCTCCGAGCCATCCGCAATGAAGATCGTCTTGATAGCCTTGTTGGCCAGCAGGACAAACAGGCCGGTGTTCTCGCTGTGGCTGCCGTCCGAGAGATAGATGTAACCGCCATATTTAGTGACGATGGGCACGCTGAGTGAGTCTCGGAAGACGCGAACTATTGGGTTCTGCATGGTGGAGGCCCAGTGCGAGGGGCAGTGATCGGCGATCAGGAAGTAGAACACGAGGATCACGCAAGGGATCCAGATGACCCATGGGTAGTCCGAGCGAACAGAGACGAAGCATTGGGGTATGGCGATGAGGAATGGGATCATTCCAGTCATAGTGATGTAGACACTGCGAGCTTTGAAGTCCTTCTGGTAGTTCATGTTGGTCCACGTTCCAAAGCCCAGGTTGAACAGCGAGAAGAAGTTCTCCCAGGTCTTGAACTTGGCGTCCGAGCCAAACGACGAGGTGAGCGAGCCGCCACTGTTGATCATCGCGAATGAGATCTCGAGGTCACGCATCCAGCCCGTCTGCAGACTTGTGTTCAGGCCGTTGGTCTCGCCTCGCATGTACCTGATCTCATTGAGTGGGTTGATGTCGTTCGTTGGCTGGTTGGTATCAATGCCTGGCAGCCACTTGCCAATCGATAATGAGGAGATGGGGCTTGAGCCGGGGTCCAGCTGCCAATGATTGGCGGTCATTGTGCTGACGTATGTTGCGCTGTCATCCAACTGTGTGAACTTTGTTCCTGGATAGATGCCAAAGATACCATCAAAGCCAGAGTGATCAGTCTTGTAGAAGGCGCGTTGTAGTCGCCATCTGTAGAACGCGTGAATATGGTTGTCTGCGATGTATGACGTTGCTGGATACACTCCAATCAACACGATTGTAGTGATCAGTACAACGGACCATCTGTAATCCGTGAACATAATGTGACCAAACAACAAGTTTGTGTCGCTGGCCACAGCACCCAGACGCCAATTCATAAAGATGCCATAGATCGAGAGAAGGGCCACGTATCCCGTGAGCGAGTTGATCAGATTCTCGATCCATTGTTCAATGAAGAAGAATGGATGGAATCGGAAGATTGCCCAGAATGCTGTGATTGAGAGGCCGATCGCGCCAGCCACCCAGTCACCAAACGCTGTCTCGATGCGATCCATGCCGGCCTGACTGCCCACAAGCACGGTGAACAGCGCGCACAGGAACGTGAGCACTTTGAACCAGTTGAAGATGATGAATGGCGCGCGGTACAGACCGTACACGGAAATCGTTTTGAAGATGATGGACAGTGCAAAGATGGTGACTGTCAGGCCGATGCCTACCACGGCCAGTATCCACACCTTGTCCGAGGGCACATAGTGGTAGAAGGTGGCCATGGTCTCGACCAGGAACATGATGAAGGGGATCACAGTCATTCCGATCAGTGCCAGCTGGAACGCCACCATGCCAATCATCATGAAGATGTCCATAAGCATGCGTGGCACACTTCCAAAGTTGACACAGTATGCAATGTTCTTGCGCATGTCCTCGTCCAATCCTTTATATATATCCACTCTAGACACTTGATTCTTGCGAGCCTTCTCCTTTGCGACGCGTTGACAGAATGCACTTCCCAACACGCCACCGCCAGACACACAAGACAATATCAACTTTGTCCTATCATTATCATATCTCTCCACGACCCTTGCCAGTACTCCACTTGCAAAACTAGTTGCTCTAATTCCATTTCCATACATTGAAATACCAACTGTGTCCTCAGGGCCTGTTTGGAGTTGAATGATTGATCATGTGTGAGTGTGAGTGTGAGTGAGTGGAATGATTCCAATCATCATTGAGTTTGAGTACCATTAGATACTTTACCATCTTCCTCATCAGTGTCAATTGCACATTTGTTCAAACGAACGTGGACTGGCGACACTATTGGTGAGGTCATCATGAGTGGCTGAGGTGGTGTTGATGGACCCGCGCCATTGGGTGATTGAAGTTGAGGTATTATATTATTTACATTGTTGATACTACTACTACTCAATCCAATGTTTATGTTGTTGTTGTTAACATTGTTGTTGTTACTGTTCATCGTATTCATACACACTTCATCCATATATGGACCAATGTGATCACATTCAATGACAAGACGAATAATAATAATTAATTAATTATAATAATGAATGAATGATAATAAATAATGTGAATGTCTTAATGTTATTTGAATTGGATATCAATCAATGAATAGATGTTCTTTCAATTCATGATGACCATCACCTCTAAGTCCCTCCTCCCTTAGGAGACACTCAATCAATGTGAAGCGTTACTGCTGTCATAATTGATGAATGTAAATGTATGTGTTTGTGTGTGTTGTGTGTGTTTGATGGGCAACGTCTCACTCATCACTCCTTGCTCAATGACTGACTGATCACATTGATCACATCAAAGATCCCATCTGATTGGATGGTTGTCCAGTTTACACACAACATTTATCTAGATGGGTGTCTTTGTGAGTGAGATAAACATTGATGGTTGGTAGGTAGGATGGTTTTGTTTGGTGGTGATGAATGGATGTTTGGTCGAATCATTCATTCGACCCAATACATATTTTGAAAACGTGCACCTCTTTGATTGATTTTTTTGATCATAGGTTTTTGCCCATTCCCTATTATTTGGCAACATGGTTTGCTTTATTTTGATTGTTTTGATCGCACATTGTATTTTATCTGTGCTTATTATTTGTTTGTTTTTTTTTTGATTATGTTGTATTGTTGAGCAATTCAGAGATGTCAACATTCGTCATGAACCCAATTGAAAAGATGGGCGAAGTGTGTCACTCACTCGAACGCTGTCAAGAGTCATTCGTGTTGAACTCAACACATATATATTTATTCATTCATACACACATAGATAGAGATAGAGATATTGAGACAGAGACAGATACGTCTAGATTATACAAATGAGTGTAGGTTCACAAAGATGAATGAATGAATGAATGATTGAATGAATTGACTAACATACAAACAAATAATAATGATAGGGCGGATGTGGATATTGGGACATGGCAGATTGCCTGGCCGAAGAATTCGATGCACAAGAGGTACTGCCTCGTCTATATATTGGCTCAGCACAGGCTGCTTCCTGTGTCAATCAACTTAAAGATCATAACATTACACATGTACTGTCAGTCTCAACCAACCCTCCAAACTACAAAGACAAGAAGTTTGAATGTCTCTCCATTGAAATAGAGGACGAAGAGAAGAAAGAGATCCACAACTATTTCAGTCTAGCGCACTCCTTCATTGAAAAGGGCAGAGGATACGGTGGTGTGCTCATTCACTGGTATGTCCTCATCATACTCGTCTCATGTCCTCGCTCATTCACATTACTAACCAATGTACACAGCTCTGCAGGTGTGTCACGATCAGCCACTATTGTAATTAGTTATTTAATGTCATTGTTCTATAAACCATTTATGTATTGCTTCCAGTTTCTCAAGTCGATTAGACCTTGCATTCAGCCCAATCGTGGATTCATCTCACAGTTGATGTCATACGAATCTACACTGTTGCAACAGGTCACAGCAGTCGCTCAATGTCAACAGCTTCAACAGCAGTTGCAGAGGAAGCAACTGTGTACTGGTGAAGATATTGGTGAAAGTAAAGATCGAGACAATGTACAACAACAACAACAACAACAACAACAACAACAACAACAACAACAGGATCATCAGATAGATGAACAGCACTCGACTAGACAAGGACATGAAGAGTTGACCAGGAGGCAACAACAACAACCACAACTCACTTGCTTGGAGTGATCAATAAATGATTGACCAAGGAGTCGTCGACGACTAGACTCCAATCCCAAATCCCAACAGACGCGATTGATGCACCATATCATAACTGTACTATACAGATACTTTATTCGAATTGAGACAGACACGACACCATCACCAGCTGACCAGTTTACCAGTTCTGTGGATCGGACGAGCCGTATAGACTAGAGGTTGGCATGGCAAACGATGACATCATCTCCTTGCCCAATGTCTCCATTGTTGTGGCCACCTGCTCTACGACCTCTGGCTGTGATAGCAATTGTACGTCATGTACCTTTACAACACCTGGCAGTTTATCCTTGATCAACTCCTTGTTCAAAGTATTTGGCAACTCTTGCAAATAATCAATGTATACAACCTTGTTCCAAACCTTCTCACTCATGAATGGTGACAAAGCCATGAACATCATTCGCAGCCATGTCGAAGGATGAATGATATACATGTTCTTTAAGTTCTTCTTGTAACTAATGGTTTGCATGTATGTATGTTAGTCAATCCATTCATTCGTTCATTGTCTTCATCTTACTTTCTTGGTAACAAGTTATATGTGTTCATTAACCATGCTCTATCTGGAGTACTATCAGCAGATAGTAAGTGATGTGAGTATACTAGAGTATATTGTGATCCTGTTACAATGGGTTCAAGTAGTTTACTATTCAATCAATCAATATTAGTATAATATAGGGTCGATAGACAAGGACATAGTAGTACATACCACATGTAGGCCAACAGCTTGTTTAGACCTTCTTTGCCAACAGGTAGTGATGAGCCTATTAGAAGGAAGACTGGTGAGCCATCATGAGTGTCAGTGCCAACCTGGAAGAAACATTGTAATGCCTCAATATCATTAAAGTCCTCAAGTTGTGCACGATCCATTAATGATCTATATTCCTCTGTAGTCTCTACCAACTCAGCCACTGCAATCGATGATCCAGTAGGTGACATAACATTCATTTCTGACGCTGTTGTTGTTGACATGTTTGTTATATATATATTTATATTTATAGTTATGTATTATTATATATACTATTTATAAATATATTATGATTGTGATTGGTTTGTTAAGTTAGTATAAGTTGTTGTATAAGTACAATGATTATGATGTTATGTGATAAATTGGGAAGTTGTTCAAGTCGGTGTGAAGCTTAAGGAGTTGGACTTGTTTGTTGGACCGCATTGTTGTCAATTAGGTGTGTGGGCCTGGGGCTTGAAGGGGTGAGAGTGAGTGATTCCTCGCGATCCATTGTGCAAATATGACGAATGGTGAGGGGTAGGAATGAGTATCTATCTCCAACAACTCTTTGAGATTCCTTGTTGTCAACATCATCATCTTCATCATACACTGATGTATATTACGTGTAATAAGATATTATATTAACATAACAATGACACAAAGTAATACAAGTAATACTATTTGTAGTAATAATAGTGATCAACTATTACACTTGGTCAATCTTGTAAAGACTGGCAAGATCACTAATCGTGATAGACATTTACTATCAAGTCAATATAATATAACATTGCCACAGGCTATGACACTGGACAATGAACAAATCATAAAGTTATACAATGATCATCTACAACATCTTCAACATCTTCAACAACAACATGAACTAGAACAACAAAGGCGTAACAACAAAAAAGAAGAAGATGAAGATGAACATGGTCTGGATATGGAGCAACACTTTAAGGATATGAACTTGGTATCAAGCTCAGATCAATCAAATAACAACAACAACAACAAAGAGGAAAAACAACTTGGAAGAGACTATGCTTGTGAAGGATGCAAGAGATGTGAGGAATTCCAGAGGCCGAGAGGTGGAGGCGTCAACTGTTTGAATTGTGGCTGTACTTTGATTTATCATATACAGATCGAACATGATGATGATGAAGATTGTCATCAAGACTACTATGACTATGGCGAATACAATGAAGATGACGATGACGAGAGTGACTCGGCATCATATCGCGAGGGAGACGATGATCTCATTCACAGAGCAGAGATTGATGAAGATGACTGATCAATGGACATCGCACAAGAACACCGCCTTCTTCCATTCTTCCATCCTCCTCCTCCTCCTCCTCCTCGTACTCCTTGTTTGGTACTCCAAAGGGGCCGCATGATCATTCATTCATTCAATCATTCATTATGCAATGTGACAACATGTTTGAATGACTCCATCTCCCTCACGTCTGCTTGCCTGCCTATCAACATTGACAACAACAAATAGAGTAAAGGATAGGATGCCACCCTTTATCATTGTGATTGGATTGACGTTCATTCATTCATCCAATAACACAATAATCTTTGTTTAGCGTGCGCGACAATATCGCCGCCTCCTATTTATTCGTGTCATCCAGGATGGATATCGGACAAGTAAGAGTTTGGTGATTGGGACTACTACCGCTTCCATTTGTCCTTATCAAGCAATCAAATTGATTCCAACTCACCAACACACTACCAATCAATCAATCACTTAGGACCTTCGAAGCTAGTTCCAAGTTTGACGTGACTGACTATCCCGATGTAGTAAAGACATATTGTCCCATTGGACATGTTTGGTTCTTTGGAACCCAGGTATGATGCATGGCGATAGAATTCACGTGATGACCCCGCTAGGTCCAATCAATATGATTGTCCAATCAATATATTAATTTGACCTTGAACAGACACAAAGACGAGTGAATTCACAGGTGATCTCTTCAATGTCATGTGATCATGCAAGGACAACATCATCATCAGGTTCAATCAGTGCCCCACCCCTTGCCATCAGGTCAAACCTCGTTGCCAAGCCCATGTGTGTGTGTGTGTGGTGAATAGCCAACCGACAAATACACACACACGACTCACATGATCAAACAACTACACACACCTCGACCTCACAAGGTTGAACTAAGCCTCTTCATACATCTCATGACTTAGCTGTGTGTGTGTGTCTATTGTTAGTAGTTTGGACTGACTTCCCAAACAAACATATTCAAGTCTGACGGTCTGCCTCGATCGTGCTGATAACAAACACACCGAACCAACAACACAGGCACACTGACAGTTTGGAGTAGTAGTAGAGGAGCATAAGTATAGGGTGATTGACCCTAGTACCCTATTTTAACATCACAATCGCTCGAGATTTATGTGTTTATTATTATATAGTCTGTCTTGTGTATATCTGCCTGCCTGCCTTACCTTCAAGGTCATTAAAAAGGTCTACATCTATCCACCCATCCAAAGTACTTCCTACCAACATAACAATAACTTCCATTATTAGACCATCATTCAAAATACCTTGTATAATCTATATATTATATTTATTATTTATTATTTATTATTTATTATTTATTATTTAATTAATTAACTTTGTACAAATACAACATACTATATTCCAATCAATCATATTCATAAAGAATGGCTATGGTATCTTTAGATATCCATGATGATGATGAGGGACGAGTTAGCCATGGATCAAGTTCCAGCAGCACATTCGATGCCAGGAACATCAACAACATCAAAATGGAAACAATCATTCAAACATCTGGAAATGATGAATCCAGCGAGTCAAGTGAATCCAGCGATTCAAGTAGCAGCAACACCAACAACTTCAACAACAACAATAGTGGCAACAACAACAACAATATACACTCGATAAAGATCAGCGGATCATTCTCAAATTCATCAACTACCAACGACGATTCAACAACAGCAAGGTCATCACCAAGAAATAAGAACATTGGTCAGGACAGGACATGGCTCAGCACATTGGTCATGCGAACTAAACTTCTGGCACATATTGTTTGGCGACAATACTTGATGCCAGGCAAGTCCAGCCAACCACAGCACACCAAGCTGTCAACACTACGTCGTGCACAGCTACTCTCACTTCTATCACTGGCACACATAATTGTTTATATTATATTATCATACTTTTCTGGACATCTATATCCACTGTTCATAGCTGCAATAATACTCATTGTATTGGTCAATGGAATATGCATTAGATATCACCTACATATTGTCAGATCACTACTTTATGTGGCAATACAGATGGCGCTGGGCATTGGAGCAGCATTCTATTATTATACCAATCCAGAGGTTGCTGAACATATCAGTCGATCAGTATTCCAGAACTTCTTCCTATCAAATATGATCACCACATTGATCACAACCAGCATCCTCTTCCCAAGTTACCTAGTATGTGGTATCTTCCTCTCCATCCTCTGTGTCATCAATGTTAGCATGACCATCGTACTCTACTATGCATGTAGTGCACCTTTTGAATTGGTAAGCATTAATTCAAACACTCAATCATGGAACCATTCCAATCACCCATTCACTGACACCATCACTCAATCGCTCAATCACTCTCTCTATTGAACTATTCCAATCATTCAATCAATCACTCTCTCAATCAATCAAACAGGTATCTCTAAACATTATAGTATGCATTCCAACATCATTGTTGTTGTTATGTTATAGTTATGTGATAACGGTCGATTTAAAGGAGACTGGAGAGAAGGAGCAGAGAGTTAGAAGTTTGTTTAATATTAGCTCAGAGGCATTGATAATCCACAAGGATGGTATATTAATGGACGTCAATCCAACATTTGAAAAGATGTTCCAAGTCACTGAAGAGTCAATATTATATCCAGTGCCTGCTGCCATTTGGGAGTTCTTGCCAGACTTTGATAGAAGTATGATTCGCCAACGAGGTCGCGCAGGATCCCACACATCCACCAACAACATGAACGAGGATGAGGTATTCGAGACATATGGTACCAACACATTGGGAGAGAACTTTGCCGTTCAAGTCAAGGCCAAGACTGTCAAGCATCTATCAGGTCATGTTGGTATCCTATCAATAATTGACACGAGAGCACAAAAGAAGTTGATGGAGGCCGATCAGGCACTGCGCAAGGCCGAGGCAATCAGTGATGCCAAGATCAACTTCCTCACCACGGTCAGCCACGAGGTGCGCACACCAATCAATGGTATCCTGGCATCAGTGGAGATTGTAGAGAACACCCAGCTCGACTACACACAACGCGACTTCCTCAATTGTATCAAGGATTCTGCCAACTACCTCCTTGACCTCATCACAGCCATCCTTGACTTTTCCAAGATTGAAGCCGGTCGAATGGAGTTACAAAAGATTGAGTTCAACATGATCACCATGCTCGAGGAGACCATGAACATCGTCTGTCGCACAGCTCAAGAGAGGGTATGTATCCATCAATCAAACCCGGAATAATTCCAATCACTCATTCACTCACTTATTCAATCAAATAATCCAGGAACTAGAAATGTTATTGATGGTCGACCCTGAGGTGCCTGTCGTGATGATTGGCGACCCGTATAGAGTGAAGCAGATATTACTCAACTTCTTGTCGAATGCAATCAAGTGCACCCCTGAGGGCCATGTTATTGTTCGTGTAAAGTTGTCCAGATCGGCAGCTAGCACACTCAGTTCATCGGTCGTGGAGCATACAGTTCGATTCGAAGTCGAGGACTCGGGCATTGGAATCAAGGAGGAGCAGATCGACAACTTGTTCACGGCATTCCTTCAGTTGGACGGCTCGCAGAAGAAGTTCCAAGGCACGGGTCTGGGTCTGAGCATCTCCAAACGTCTGTGCAGTCTGATGGGCGGCGAGATTGGTGTCCAGAGCAAATATGGCAATGGATCAACATTCTGGTTCACTTCAGTCCTCCAGTCCAACCATGCCAGCCTCACCCATGGCACATTATGCCAGTCACTCTCACTATACAACTCCAACAATCGCGTGTTGGTACACACCAACAACGAACAATTCGTATGCTCACGCATCAAGGGCTACGTCCTCGACAAGAACCCAAACGTGTGCAACTCTGCCATCAACTACTTCTCAATGATGAAGGTTGATATGATGCCACTGCACCGCGAGGATGAGTTGCTGGCACTGGTCCAAGACATGGTACATGGGTCAGTCAACAGCCAGGATGTCTACATCATATTGACACCCGAGTTGCAAGCGTCCACAGTGGCAACCATCAGACAACAGCTGGATGCAGCAGGTGACACCTGTCCTTTGATCTATTGGATATTGATCCAGTGATGGAACGGCCCGATCAAGAGAGTGCGATCATTCATTATATTGCAAACTCAATCAGGAAGCCATTGCAGTTGCCCAGTGTGGTCGAGTGTTTGTACAGTCTACAACGCATCCCAATCCCGCATGATCTCTACTTCCTCCTCACCAACAACAGGACCTGTCGACCAACATCACCCGATTGCTATGATAGCAACAGTCCATCATTGGCATTGGCTAAGGCCACCTCGCCACTCATGCATGGCGCACCAATCATCATTGAGAGACGCAAGACATTGGTGCAACACAGGAACTCGAGTTACAGTGATCATGTGGCCATCACTCGTGGTCTAGTCCAGATCAACAGGAGTCCACGTACATCACCCGAGAAGAATGAGGAGAATGGTCACTCAAACAACAAGTTGGACAAGAAGATGAGTGCATTCGATATGATCAAGGATGACTCAAGTGGCCAGGATATGGCGCCAACAATGTCTGGGTCGTCGACACCACAGACCAACAGCAACAATAGTAGCATGTGCAGCAGTCCATTAACAGCATCGAGTGACAGCGCATTCAGTCCAAACAGCTCACCAAAGTTTCAACTACCCATGCTGGACGATGGTGATGTGTCCGTCGCCATGTCAAGTCGCAGCAAGAGTGACCGTGATCGTGGATCACCTGTGATCAACTCGACGGCCATCCGCTCGCCCAACCACTCACCATCAATCCAAGCGCTTCAATCACCCTCGATCATGTCAGTGGCGCGAAGACTCAGCATACCCCTACTGGACCTCGACTCAAGCCAGAAGGAGTTCATTCGCAAGTCCCAACGCGGGTCACATCTTGAGCGTGAGTTTGTCGAGAACTCGCCAAGAGGTGGAACCGCAGGTAGCCTGCTCAACAAGTCCGAGTTCAAGGTGTTGTTGGTCGAGGACAACCTGGTCAACGTCAAGGTGTTCACAAAGATGCTCAAGGATGCTGGATACCGTGTGGATGTGGCGTGGAATGGCAAGCAGGGAGTGGAGGCATCAGCCAAGCAATATTACCCAATCATCTTTATGGACTGCACCATGCCCGATATGGACGGATACCAGGCAACCGAGTTGATCAGGGGCCGCGAGAACATGGTTATGTTGACTGACAAGCGTTACAAACGATCGTTTGTCATTGCGTTGACGGCCAATGTCACGCCAAGCGACCGCGAGAAATGCTTTGACGTAGGAATGGACGACTTTATCCAGAAACCTCTAAGAAGTAGTTCAGTCCTGGTGGCCATGATTGACAAGTATCTCAAATACTTCACTGATGATGACCTCTACTACCTTGGTAATATTGGACGTGGAGGTAGTGGAGGTGTACCACCATCAGGCTCTATGATTGGCACCAACTGTCACTGAAGACCCTCAGCCCAAGACAGCTGACCAGCATGGAGTCGCAGGACCATCTCATTGTTTACCCCTCCATTGGTCCATGTATCCCGAAACAAGTGTCATCTCAGTATCCCAAGTCATAGGTGTCTGCCATCCATTCCAACAAACAAATATCTTACCCCCATTGACACAATCATACCGAGTGTGCACGAAACGAAACGAAACGAAAGCGATGACGTTTGCAATCGTTGGGGGCTGATATTTTTTGTCAAGATCACTGCCATTTGGATAGGGGCACCCCCAATGATGAGGTCTCTTCCAAGACCTTCAGCCTCTGACCCAACCCAGCGAGTAACAATGGAATTTATTCAAATAAATAAATATCCAACAACATAACTCCCCATCAACGACAAAACACTATTATTATCATCACCATCACCAGTCATTCATGAATCAGACCATGTGACGGCAGGTAAGGTAACCCTCTTCATCATCACTCATACTTCATCATCATTCGTACTTTACCATCTTCTAACTTTATAAAGTTACATCATTGTAATAATAATAATAATGTTTAAAAATATTAATCAACTTTCCACAACATTGATACTAGTTATCTTGTTGTCTGAATTATGTTTTGTCAATGTTAATGCTCAACTTGATGCAAATGAATGTATGTCTTCCTTCAAAACCTTTAGAGTGGAACAATTCTAACAATGAATCAATATAGTGGATGCACTCACTCAGATCAAGAATGCAATTGGAGCCACTGCTTGGAACTTGACCACTCCATGTGTTAAGAACACAGGTATCACATGTGATGCCTTAAAACATAATGTGATATCACTATCACTTACCTCAACATCACCAGTCGCCCTTCCTGATGTATTTGGTGCCTTTACCAAATTGACTGGATTGTAAGTTGGAATCATTCCACCCCTTCCATACCATCCCATACTGACACCATTACCGCTCATCAGGACTGCCAAGAATGTATACGTTCCACATAACTTCTGGTCATTCCCCAACAATGTTGTTTTCCAATATTAGTATGTTTATATACTTGTTCAAATGTTTGGAAAATATCTATCTAACAATCTATCAACATATGTTTATTTAGTACTGGATATGAGGAGAATATTCAATCAGTTCCATCTGATTGGGGCTCAAAGTTCCCAGACTCATTCAACTATTTGACTATTTATAGGTTCTCTGGAAGTTCATTCCCATCAACAATCTTTAATGCACCAGGTCTTCAATTATTCTACATATATGGTGCTACCGGTGATGTCACACTACCAGAATCATCTGGCACAGTAACCATTGGTAACATGGCATTCCCAGTCACCAGTGGAACCATCCCAATGAGCTGGACTCAATCATTCACCAAGTTGAATGCACTGTAAGTTAGATCAATCAAACATTTAGGATCAGGTTTGCTAACTTACAATCAATAATGAATAGCGAGTTTATTGTTACCAAGACTGCTTGGACCTTTGATTCATTCGATCAGTTCAAATCATTCCAGTTCTCCGTGTATGTATTTAATCATCTTTATCATAAAGTAAACTTGACTAACATACCTCGATCACAATTCAGCCAATTCACATTCCCACCCAACGCCAACAACCCAGCACCTCAATCAATTCTCCCACAATCACTCTTTGTTTCAAGCTCCCCTGTTGGACAATTGTAAGTATCATCCGATCACTCAATCATTGAACTTGTTTGACTAATATTCAATTGATTCAATCCAGACACATCAAAGGTGATGGATTCAGAATGCCAGATGGAGTGAATCAATTTGATTACACAAAGAATATGAAGTTGAATATGTTGGACCTATCTAATGCCCAATGGTTCTATAACAACTTGAAGTTCCCAGGTTGGTTCAGAAGACCATTCGGTGCAACCAGCATCCTCTACTTGAATGGAAATGTTCCAACTGATATTGGTAGCAGATTCGACCTCTTCACCAACCTCTCAAGAGTCTACATTGGATACAACTCTATTGTTGGATCACTCCCCGCCACCAACTACTCAAGCTACACCGAGTTCTATATCCAAAATAACAGAGTAAGTGTGATCAATCAATCACTCATTCATTCATTCAATCCAAACAATCACTAACTTATTAATTAATAATTATTATTAGTTTACTGGAAACCTTCCACAAGAGTTTTGTGAAGTCCCATTAACAATCAAGGCTAACTTGAACAACAATACATTGTCTGGACCAATCCCATCTTGCTTCCTTTGTGAGCCAGAGTTCCTCAAGAATTCAATCGTTTCCATTACCGGCAACTCATTCTCCAACTACAACAGCGCCACTCAGTACATTGGTTGTCGTAAGTGTTAGTCAATCAATCACCATGAATGGATTAATTATCTAACATTCAATCATCCATTATAGCAACAATGAAGATTGATGGACCTTCTGCATTGCCACCTACTAGTGGAGGATATGTCTATGTTTCTGGAGTTGATATGGGTTGGACAATCAAGAACCCAGATACCAACAACCAACCAGATGCTACGATCACTTTGCCAAACAAGTACTTCAAATTCCAAGTTAACCCAGGTACTGGTATCGGATACAACTACACATACCAATTCCACCAGGACAACATACCATACACTGTCAAGTGGGGATACCAGCCACCAATGATCTCTTCGCTCTACTCTACATCAAACAGCAACTTGACAATCTATGGAAATAACTTTGGTCAATGGAAGGAGGTTGTCACTGTGAAGGTCAACGACAAGGAACAACCAGTTAGCAAAGTGTCCCACACTATGATCACTCTCGGATTTGCCTCTTCAATCAATGGCATCCAAGTTGAGGTCACTGTCAATGGTCAGTCAACCAAGTACGGATCCACACCATCAACTCAAGGTTCGACCACATCCACTCAGGGTACTACATCAACTCAAGGTTCAACATCGACCCAAGGTACAACTTCCACTCAGGGATCAACTACCTCTACCCAGAGCTCTACTACCACTCAGGGTTCAACTACCACCCAAAGCACATCCACCTCCAGCTCCCAGACGATCACGGCAACAATCACAATCTCAACATCCTCAACAGACCCTCGCCCATCAACTGGTTCATCATTGTCGTCGTCCATGATGATCACGATGATCTCAATCATTGTGTTCCTAGCCATCATCCAACTCTAAAAAAGACAATTCCTATTCCAATTTTTTAAATAAATAAATAAATAAATAAATAATTTATTAAATTAATTTCAACTCGATTAAAATCTGAATATATATATATTTATTATATATATATGTATATATAATATAATATATTTGTTCGAAACCATTAATTTGTACACATACACACATTCTCTCTTGGAACTTGGGACACTGGACCTGGACTGGAAGACTGGGCCAACCAGAACTACACACTTGGATGAAAACACAGACCTTAGACTTGACTAGACTTGACTTGACTGGACTTGACTGGACTTGATTTGGACTACTACAGCACGATGTTATACCTTTCTCTCTCTTCTCTCTAGCGCACAGCACACACTTTCATATTCCCTAACACTCACAGAACAGAACAGACAGACTAGACTTCACTCACGTTCAATCACAATTCACACAGTTGGTGGTCTTCTTCAGACTTTGTCCTTGGTTTGGCCTACAATGATGGGGACGGTGGATCAACTCTTTAGAACTTACATCCTTACACTTATAATTCTGGAGATATTGGATATTAATTTGATACTTACCATATATCATTCTGCGACATCTCGCGTCCAAAGAAACTTGACAATGCTTGATTAATGTGACGTCTTTGGTTGTCCTGGTTCTCTTGCTGGTGTCTCTGCTCTTCTTTCTTCTGATTATTGCGTTCCTGTTCCTGTTGATGTTGTTCTTGAGGAGGTGGAGTAGCTGGTGGAGATGTTACTTGTGGAGTAGGTTGTGGAGTAGGTTGTGGAGTAGGTTGTGGGGTAGCAGGTGGAGGTGGAGGTGGAGTAGCTTGTGGGGTAGCTGGTGGTGGAGGTGGAGAAGTTACTTGTGGAGTTTCCTGTGGATGATCTTGAGTAGTACGCTCATGTCCCTGTTCCTGGTTGTTGTTGCGAACCTGTGCCTGCTCACGAGGAGTCTCATAAGCAGGTGATGATTGTTGTTGAGGTTGTGGAGTTGAAGGTTGTGGGGTTGAAGGTGGTGGCGGAGAGTCTTGACCTCGAGATTGTTGCACCTGAGTTTGAGGATGCTCTTGCTCCTGCTGCTGGGTCTCATGGCCTTGATCATTGTTGTTTCCGTTAGTTGCAGAGCACACATTGAACATACAGAGAGAAAGGAGTAGGACGACAATTGCAAAAATAATAAACTTTGATGATGATAATTGATTCCTCATTGTTTGTTCGTTTGTATATGTATTGTTTGTTGGACAGGAGGAGCAAAAGCAAACTTATTAATTAATTAATAAAATAAAATTATGTGTAATTAAATTAAATTAATGGTAATTAATAAGTATCTTGAATTATCTAAAATATCTAAATTGATATATATATCTGATGTTTGTTGATGATGACTGGCTGTTCGTTGATTTGATTGATTGATCTCATATTGAGACGTCTCCACATCTCTATTTAAAGGCATGGCATCTTCCATACATCCAAATAAGGCAAACTCGGCATTATTTGAATGTGTAGGTTTTATCATCTATTATTATTACAATCAATCCAATCAATCTTCAAAGTATAACTTTGATTGATGGAATTCATCTGGGTGTATTTGTGTGTGAGTGTGTGACTGTGATTGATTGATTGATTGTAGGTGACGTCTGATCAATCAATCACACACTCACGGACACACTTAAGTTTACAGTTGCTTGTGTGTCCATCCATGACTTACTCGTTAATCAAGATCCTCCTTGATGGTTGATGTAAAATAGATTTTAAATGGTGGAATTACCGGACGACCGATGGGTAGGTATGTTGTTAGATGAGGTACAACAGACACACATACTCGAGTAAGTATGTTCCATTTACCAGATCATCCCATCATCAATGACCGTCAATGCTTGTGGGACGACGGATGTCCGAATGATTCGACAGAGACATCTTTGTTATATTTGTGTGTGATTGATTGTACAGAGAGAGGGAGAGACAGACGATCGTTGTTATCGATTAGTTGCGTTTGGGTTGGGCTCCTCCACCACACTGGTTGATGGTTGTTAAATCCGGCCTCTCCTTTTTGATCTTGGATTGATGGATGTCTATTTGGGAGGTGTGCGAGCCAAAGATAAATAATGCGTTTCCTCTACATTTGTAGAGTCTGGTGTGTTTCCCTTGTGCAAGGGAAGGATTATGGCCTTATTCCAACCTGGATTTTAATCTTCCATCAATCAATCCAACCATCCATACACATGTTTACAGTACGAATTGCTTGGCTCTGTCTGTGTGAGATGTGTGCACATCTTATATCTACCCATATACCATGGGTGTTATAGATTGATTGCTTGGTTGATTGATGATTGATTGATTGAGATTGATTGATTGAGGTGAAGGCTGTATTTTGGACAAAATCAAAGCACTAGTATTGTTACACCTGTAATGTTGATTATATTTTAATCATTAGCATCATGAATGATGCTTCATTATAGTTGGTTGTGATCACAAACATTAATGTTTGACGGTCGCACATATAATAATAATAATAATAATGATATAAGTTATTATTATCTGTACCAACTTATTATTATTATCTGTGTGTGATTGTTGTAACTCGGTGAGAATGAAGTGAAGGGTAATGAGGGTTTGTCCATCTTCATTTTTTCAAACAAGTTGAGTGTTGAAAAGCGAAGAATGCTTTGAACTACAAGGCGCGCCAACTTGTTTAGATCATTCATTCATTCACGCACGTACATAGAGATACGTAGTCGTAACATAAACATACACATATATCACACATGTAAATACACACATATACACATACACATCACACAACAATGACAAAGGAACTTATAAAGATGGACGATGGTCCAAAGAAGATGTATGTACACACTCACATTATAACGTATAATCATGATGTTAATGGACATGGATATTAACATTGTTACAATGATGATGATGATGATGTAGTGGACACATACAATTTGGTATATTGTCACCGGATGATATGATCAGATTGTCACACGTGGAGATTATCAATAGAGAACTGTTCAATCAGGAGAAGAGAACAGCAATGGCATATGGATGTTTGGACAACAGACTGGGCACATCAGACAAGTCTGTCATTTGTCAAACATGTGGCCTCAGCATCGTCGACTGCGTCGGTCATTTTGGCTACATCGAGCTACAACTACCCGTCTTCCACATTGGTTACTTCAAGAACATCACAAACATACTTCAAATGATATGCAAGGTATGTCGTTGTCTCGCCCGAGAGTCACATCATCATACTCACTCATTCATTCATTCAGAACTGTGCATGCATATTGTTGGACGAGGACAAGAAACAGCTATTCCTTCGAAAGATACGTAATAGGAAGTTGGACGTATTGCAGCGAAGATCACTGCTCAAGAAGATATATACAGAGTGTAGGAAGAAGAAGACATGCCCAAGATGTAATAGTGTGCAGGGCTCAGTGAAGAAGGTGTCGGCGCTGAAGCTGATCCACGAGCGATACAAGGGCAAGAATGACGAGTACATTCGCGACTTTATCTCCAACTTTGACGAGGCGATCAAGTACAACTCGGAGCTTAAGGCGCACATCAAGAAGGCACAGGAGGACCTCAACCCGCTGGTCGTGCTCAACCTGTTCAAGCGCATCAGCTTCCAGGACACCGAGCTGCTCGACATGAGCCCCGAGCTGGGTCGTCCCGAGCGCCTCATTCTCACGCATCTTCTGGTGCCACCCGTCTCGATCCGTCCGTCCGTGCCCATGGACGGCGGCAGCGGCTCCAACGAGGACGACCTCACCATGAAGCTGTCGGACATACTTCACATCAACGAGCACATTCGCTCGAACGTCGACAAGGTGGACATGGGCGCCATCATGGAGGACTGGGACTACCTGCAGGCGAGCTGCGCCATCTACATTAACAGCGAGCTGCCCGGCCTGCCGCTGCATCTGAAGCCACAGAAGCCGATTCGTGGCCTTTCGCAGCGGCTCAAGGGCAAGACTGGACGTTTCCGTGGCAATCTCTCGGGAAAGCGTGTCGACTTCTCGGGCCGTACAGTCATTTCGCCAGACCCCAATCTCAACATTGATGAGGTGGCCGTGCCTCATCTGATCGCGCTCACCATGACGTTCCCCGAGCGCGTCGCCGAGTACAACCTCAAGCGTCTTCAGCGCTACGTACTGAACGGACCCGACAAGCATCCAGGCGCCAACTACATCATCTACGCGGACGGCGAGAAGAAGTGGCTCAAGTATGGCAACAGAGAGAAGTTTGCCGCTGAGCTGAAGCCAGGCGACATTGTGGAGCGACATATCATTGATGGCGACGTCGTGCTGTTCAACCGTCAGCCCTCACTGCACAAGCTGTCGATTATGGCGCACAAGGCCCGTGTGATGCCATGGCGCACACTGCGATTCAACGAGTGTGTGTGCACACCATACAACGCCGACTTTGATGGTGATGAGATGAATCTCCATCTGCCGCAGACTGAGGAGGCGCGTGCCGAGGCACTCATCCTGATGGGTGTCACCAACAACCTGATCACACCGCGTAACGGTGAGCCCCTTGTGGCCGCCACACAGGACTTCTTGACATCGTCCTACCTCATATCAAGGCGCGACGCCTTCTACGACCGTTCGCGATTCGCACACATGTGCACGCATTTTGCCGATGCATACGAGCATATCGACCTGCCACCGCCCGCCATCATGAAGCCCATGGAGCTGTGGACGGGCAAGCAGATCTTTGAAGTGCTTCTCAGACCTTCGATCAGGTCGCACGTGCTCGTCAACCTCGAGACCAAGTCCAGGACGTACGAGAAGAACCTGTTCATGTGTCCACGCGACGGATACGTGTGCTTCAGGAACAGCGAGCTGATGTGTGGCTCGATCGACAAGGCCATCATCGGTGGTGGCAACAAGAACTCACTGTTCCACATCCTGATGCGTGACTTTACGCCAGCCATTGCTGCCAACTGCATGACCAGGTTGGCCAAGCTGTGTGCGCGATTCCTGGGCGACCAGGGATTCTCCATCGGTATCCCCGACGTCAAACCCTCGGTCGACCTCAACGCCAAGAAGGATGCGATCATTGCTCGTGGAAATGACAAGTGTGAGGAGTTCCTCGACGCTTACCGCAAGGGCCAGATGGCAGCGCAGTCAGGTTGCTCAGTGGAGCAAACGCTCGAGGCCAAGATGAACAGCGTGCTGTCAGAGATTCGTGACGAGTGTGGTAAGCTGTGCGTCAAGGAGCTGCCGCATTTCAACTCGCCACTGATCATGGCGCTGTGTGGTTCCAAGGGATCCAACATCAACATTGCCCAGATGATAGCCTGTGTCGGCCAACAGACTGTGAATGGCACGCGTATTCCCAACGGCTTCACCAACAGGACGACGCCGCACTTCAAGATCAACGCCAAGGAGCCACCCGCAAAGGGCTTCGTCGCCAACAGCTTCTACACTGGCATGATTCCCACCGAGTTCTTCTTCCATACGATGGGAGGTCGTGAGGGTCTGGTCGATACAGCTGTCAAGACTGCCGAGACTGGATACATGCAGAGACGTCTGATGAAGGCCCTCGAGGACCTCTCCACACAGTATGACTACACCGTGCGAGACTCAATTGGAGGCATCGTGCAGTTCACTTACGGTGATGACGGTCTTGACCCTGCCGGTATGGAGGCCAAGGACCGTCCAGTCGACTTCTTGCGTGCAATGATGAGTGTCAAGGCCACCAAGCAGTTCAGGAACGAGCCATCACTCAAGCCATACGAGATCAGGAAGCTGCTAGAGGTCAACCTGCAGAGCAACAAGTTCTCGCAGTGCTCCGACCTGTTCAAGGACGAGATCAGAACATTCTTCAACGGCAAGCCCAAGCAAGAGGGATACATCGAGGAGCTGGTCAGACTGCGCAAGGCACTCGGCCTGCCCACATACTTTGAAGACGGCGATGTAGAGATGGACTTGGACGTGTTTGAGCCCACAGACAACGACGAAGACAGGACCATCTCGACAAAGGCCACCGAGAAGGTGATCGATCAGATACACAGAATGACGACCTCACAGCTCGACATTTTCTTGGAGATCTGTCTGGACAAGTATAACCGCGCCAAGATCGAGCCAGGCACAGCAGTGGGCGCCGTCGGCGCACAGAGTATTGGAGAGCCAGGTACACAGATGACACTCAAGACATTCCATTTTGCTGGTGTAGCCAGTATGAACGTCACTCTGGGAGTGCCTCGTATCAAGGAGATCATCAACGCCGCCAAGACAATCAGCACACCCATCATCACAGCGACGCTCAATTGCGACAACGACATTAGATCGGCACGTATCGTCAAGGGTAGGATCGAAAAGACTACCCTTGGCCAAGTGGCCCTATTCATCAAGGAGGTGTTCCGCAATGGAGGATGCTACATCGCCGTCAAGCTCGACCGTAACTTTATCGAGTCACATCAATTGGACATTGATGGTGAGTCCATCAAGAAGTCCATCCTCTCTGCCAAGCTAAAGGTCAAGGAGAAGGTATGTAGCACGACTGGTCTGGTTATTTGGACCATCCCATCAATCATACTAACTAACAATCAACCAAACAGAACATTAGTGTCAAGGATGACAAGCTGAGGATCACTCCACCTGACGCCACAAGGGAGTTGATGCTGTACTCATTGCAATTCCTCAAGAACAACCTTCCAAACGTCATTGTGAGAGGTATCCCAACGGTGAACCGTGTGGTCATCTCAAAGATCGATGAGAAGCTGGAGAAGTATCAACTGTTGGTCGAAGGATACGACCTCTGCCATGTGATGGCCACGGCTGGCATCAAGGGCACACACACAACCTCCAACCACATCATGGAGGTGGAGAAGGTGCTAGGCATCGAAGCGGTGCGCGCCACCATCATGTCAGAGATCCAGATGATTATGACGAGTCACGGCATGTCCATCGACAGCAGACACGTCATGCTACTCTCTGATCTGATGTCGTTCAAGGGTGAGATCCTAGGAATCACAAGATTCGGCATTGCCAAGATGAAGGAGTCCGTGCTGATGCTGGCGTCCTTTGAGAAGACCACCGACCATCTCTTTGACGCGGCCGTGCATCGACGTCAAGATGACATTGTCGGTGTGTCCGAGTGTATCATCATGGGTATTCCAGTTCCACTTGGTACCGGTCTATTCAAGTTACTCTACAGTTCCCGCAAGACCAACCTACCCAGGAAGCAATTGTTATTGAATGACAAATAATAATAAACATCATCTTGACTGTTCCATTCTTGTCCAACCTCTTCCTTGCAGTGATTTCAAACATTTTGGTCATTTCAAGAAACTTCCTGGACAATAATGGTCATTCTTGGGCATAAATACATTCAACCTGCCCAAAGGGTCAGGTGTCAACATAATCTTTAATCAATCAATCATATAACAACAAGATGCTTCGACTTCAATTATATATTGTCGAAAGGATTGTGTCATTGTTGGATGATCCACTTGATAAGCTTAGTTTCGTATTGACTTCACCATACTTCTTTAACAAACGTCATCAATTGTTCTCCAGTGATGATCCTTTATTGGTGACAGAAGTACTTGAAATATCCCAAGATGCCATTCAATCAAGTACAGTACAACTACCAAGTACAATCAAGAAGTTGATATTTGATGATGATGGCTATGACGAACCGATACCACCCAAGTCGTTTATACTACCTGTACCATCATCGATTACAGAGATCAACCTTGGTTCATACAATCAACCATTGTATGAAGGATTCATTCCATCCTCTGTTACATCTCTGACTTTTGGTAGTGACTTTAATCAGATGTTACAAGGTGGTTGGATACCAAGTTCAATCAGATCATTGACATTTGGTAACAGATTCAATCAATCATTGACACCAGGTGTATTACCATCAAGTGTAACAACATTGACAATTGGTGATAGTTTCAATCAACCATTGATGATTGGTTCTATTCCTGACTCAGTCACATCCTTATCATTTGGATCATTCTTTAATCAACCATTGGACCCTCTAGGTGTCATACCAACAAGTGTTACAACCCTCTCCTTTGGAAGTTTCTTTGGACAAGACCTTGTCAGTGGACAGATACCAACATCTGTAAAAAATCTATCACTTGAATATAGATTCAATCAATTGAACAAGGGCTCCATCCCCGAATCAGTCCAATCCCTAACGATGAGCGATTATTTCGATCAACCATTATTTGACATTGATGGTACCAATCTATTCCCTTTATCAATCAAGAATCTCTCACTTGGATTAGATTTTGGACTTGATCATCTCAACGACATTGGCTCTTTACCGAATCTGACAAGATTGTCTCTATCTCGCATCGATGATCAAACTCTCCTAAGACTCAACGCGAACCGAACATTCCCTCGCTCTCTCACACATCTTACACTATTTAACCTTGGTCAACCATTGTCACCTGGAATGATTCCACAACATATTATAACTTTGATACTCTATGATTTCAACCAAGAATTGAAACCAGGAGATATACCGTCATCAGTGAACAATCTCTATTTGGAAGGCTCATTCCATTGTACTTTGGAAGTTGGATCAATACCTGAATCAGTGCAAAGTCTTCACTTTGGTGAATGGTTCAATCAAGATGATATGGTGCCAGGTATCCTTCCATCGTCCATTACAAGATTGAATCTTGGTTCTAACTTCCAAGCAAGACTATGTGATGGTGTCATACCCCAATCAGTAACTGAGCTAAGTCTAAATTGTTTGGGAATCACTAAGCTTGAGAAGATTGAATCATTGATCAATTTAAAGACTTTAACATTGAACGTTCCACATGATCTTAGAGGCTACAAACTACAGCCAATCTATCCAACAATCCCAAACAATGTAATACGTTGCTATGGCTTCTATCGATCATTGGTACTATATGTTAGGATGATAGAGGAAGATACATATATGGTCTACAATCAAATATTAGGTACCTTTTTATTTGGAAGATGTATTATCGATTCATCATCATCTGTTGATGGTCAACGACATGTCAAGATACCCCACATTCCATTCTTAACAATCTCAATGTTCCAACATCATTTGTGATCATCTGATTAAGAATTCCTGTCATCATTTTCATTGAATTTCATACCAGGGTAGGCTAACCTTTGAAATTAGTGATCAATCTAGAAGAATGAATCAATCATTTATTTTCATCATACATGTAATAATAATACAATATATATATACTTTCAAATACAAATGGATTTATTGCCTGATATAATAGTTTGTAATATTCTCTCAATGATTGATGAGATTGATACATTTTGTTTCAAATGCACTTCAAAGAGATACTTGAAACTAGTAAAGAGTAAATCAAGATTCAACTATAATCGTACTCCACAATCCTATAAGCGAATGTCTGAGAAGTATTGTTATTGTCAACCTTATCAACCAATATGCCAAGTTATAAATATGACCCAAAGAAATCCTTTCATCATCAACTCTGGTAATGACCCAAAGTCCAACGACACCTACATCGTGGAGAACACATTGATGTTCAACAGCCACTCAATACCCTCCAACACAAAATCACTTATCTTTGGTGGATTGATCAATGAGTACATTACACCTGGACTCCTACCAGATACATTAAAATCAATTCTATTTGGAACATCATTCAATCAACCAATAGACCATGGATGTTTACCATCATCACTCACAAGTCTATCATTTGGAGATCACTTTGATCAACCCTTGGAGCCAAGGGTACTTCCACCTTCACTCAAATCGCTTACATTTGGTAATCTATATGACCATACTTTCAAAAAGAATACACTACCCTCCACTTTGACCCAGTTGTCTTTGGGTATATATTACCTCAAACCGATCAACCCTGGAATACTACCATCATCAATCACCTCATTGGTTCTTGGTCAGGGCTACAATCAACCATTATCACCAGATGTGTTGCCAATGTCTCTCACAGAGTTGACTATTGGTGAGCATTTCAAACAATTGGCCAATGTCGACATGGTATCATTCCCAGCCAATCTTCAAAGATTAAACATTCACAATGTTACACAACTATGCTACCTCACTTGCAAGCCTCATAGTATTGAACATCTAATAGTTCAAAGACCATACGTTGAACCAAGGAATTTCGATCCAATCCAACCTACTCAGGGTCTCAAGATATTGGAGATCACAACAAACATTCGATTGTTCACATCATACATCCGATTCATGGAGCTCTACAGTTACTTCCATCACAAGTTTCCAGGTGTTCAAACTATACACCTATACGTGGACGGCAATTCATACTACAAGGAAACAGTGTTCAAGTTCCGATTGATGGACCGCCTGCCAAGACAACCGGCACAAGTACTCTTTACTCTGAGGCACACTCACAAGAGTGGACCAACACTATTTGATCACATTCCAACATCACCAGACCTTGACGATGAATCATTGAAGCCAAAGACAATAGCCTTTCGACAAATGGTCTCCAAAGTACATTCAAGAGTGTCATCCTTTATTACTAATAAGTTCCAACACCCCCAAGGACCCTACATTTGATGAACTTGATAATGGTTGGAGTCTGCTTGTAAAAGATGACCCATACCAGTAGCAGTACAAACGCCACAACCAGTGGCACAATAAATATATACGTGAGGATGGCTGCAACCAAACCCGTCTCGATCAGTTCTTGAATCAACTGAACAATAGCCATCATGTTCAATCCAATCAATATCAATGCAATTATGATTGCTGCAACGGTTATCTTTAAGAATGAAAGGAAAGTGTTAGTCCATGTCATATTATTGAATGAGTGATTGGCGTTTAACTTACCCATATCCTGTTGACAAACTCACCCATGATCTCTCGATCAGAGGTGAACTTGATAAGTGGAACGATTGCGAAGGGTAGGGCAATTGATAGGATGACTTGGGAGATGATCAATAGGTTGTACACTTGACTAGGACCCATTGCAAGAATGACAATGACTGCTGGGATGATGGCCAACAATCGAGTGACAAGTCGCCGTACCCAAGGGGGTAGCTTAATCTGTATGAATCCCTCCATTACAATCTGTCCTGCCATTGTACCGGTGATGGTTGAAGCCTGTCCAGCACATAGCAATCCAACACCAAACATTATAGATGCCACCTTTGAGTTCATAATATTCTCCAACAGCTTATAAGCATCGCTCAGATCTGATACCTCCACGCCATTCTCATAAAAGACGGCACCAGCCACTATGATTGGATGGAGGGAGGGATGGGTGTCAATCCAAGTGGTGGAAGATGACTTGACTGGGTAACTTACAAATGATGATCGATGCATTGACAAAGAATGCAGTGTTGAGGGCAACCACTGTATCGATAATGTTATATTTGAATGCTTGCCTGACTGATGCATTGTCTTTGCCAATCTTGCGAGACTTGACAACGCCACTGTGTAGGAATAGATTGTGTGGCATGATCGTCGCACCAATGATACCGATGGCAGGCATGATACTGTCCTTGGACAGCGTTGGGATGAATCCTTTAAACACGTCCTTTGCGTTGGGCTTGCTCATGAACAACTCGACAATGAAGCAAAAGGCAATGATTGTGAGTAGTCCGAGTACGATGAACTCGAGCTTGCGAATGCCCCATCGCTGAATGAGTAGGAAGAGCAGTGTGTCCAGGGCAGTGATGAGGACTCCAGCAATCAATGGTATTCCAAACAGAATCTGCAGTGCTACGGCCGTACCAATGACCTCGGCCAAGTCTGTCGATGTGATTGCAATCTCAATGATGACCCACAACACATACTTGATAGCCTTTGGGAATTCTGATCCACACATCTGAGCCAAGTCCTTCTTCGTGACCAACGCAATCTTAAACGAAAGTATCTGTAACAACATGGCCATAATATTACTCATAAGCAATACCCATACCAGTTGGTATCCAAATCTACTACCTCCCTCCAAGTCTGTCGCCCCTGTTTGAGATTGATTGATTGTGTCAGAATATGAGTTGGATTGGCGCCATCTTTGGAATGATACACGTACAGTTGCCTGGGTCCATGTACCCAATTGAAACAAAGACTGCCGGTCCAAGGAAGCTGAATAGTTTCTTGATACTAAAGCCTTTGTTCCTAGTTGATGTGGAGGAGTTGCCTTATTAGGAATGGTGATGGTCCGAGCCGAATGAATGGTCGACCGTGCTGTGGGGTCGCGTCGGAAATCCAGATGAGACTAGACATACTCATTTGGTATCAGCACGGTTTGGTCGGTCTCAGACTCTTTGTCACTTGGTTTAATAAGTTGGCAATAGCGAGATGATGATTTCTTCTTTCCATCTGGATGATAATATGTTGTTGATTCGATTTCGTCTGCACCTATATCCAAGTCGTCTTGGTATTCTTCGTCGTTGCATTCATGATCGTTATTCTTATTTGGTGATGATGATAATATATCCAACTCTATACTCTCTATACTATTCTGATTATGATATTTCCTTTCATCATGATCAACATCGTGATCATGTTGTTGTTGAATATCTGGTGTTGGTGGAACATCATTATTATTATTATTTGATTCGACCATTATATGTATGTATTTATTATTAATGATAATAAATGTATATATATATATAGATATAATAGATAATGATACCAAATGATTAGATCACATGTTCAGTCTGTAATAACAAACAAAGAATGACGATGTATGTGTTTATCGACCTTGTTTGTTTGTTTGCTTGCAGGATAGATAGTGAGTGAGCAGAGTGTTGTTGTTGTTGTTGCATAAAGCAAAGATAGAAGGGTGGGGTGGTGAAGTGTTGATAGTGTTGTTTGGGGATAGTGGTGAGGGTAGTAACTAAGTAAGCCACAACACACCTTGACTTGTAATGAGTGAAGAGACTGGCTGCCTACACAAGCCTCCCTCCCCAATCACCGGCTCCTAGTAGTCCCGTATGTATGAACGAATAGAAGTAGTCGATGACTTTGTTTGATTCGTTGATGGTTCGAAGGGACACGTCCCCAAACACGTGGTCAAAGGGGGTGTAGGTCCATCAAGTGCGCACGTTTACCGAAATTATCTAGTCGACTCAAAATATCACATCAACAACAGAACCGAACTGAATAAGGATAAAGTAAATATCGTAATAATATAATTTTATATAACAAATAAGTCACAAGGTCAATTAACATGAACATTGAATAAGGAGCTAAAGGAGATGAAAGGGCAAGAAGTGAGGAGCAGATCTTTGAAAAAATAGAAAAAAGGTGTTTGGAATGCTCTTGTGAATCGTCTTCAAACACACAATTGATTCATCAAAGTTATTCATAAACATAAATACATTATTACTTATACATATATATATAATATAGAATGAGCGAATCAGATATCTTGAAGGACTTTAAGGGTTCAATGACCTTGGATTTCGAAGCCAATATACTCTCTGTATGTTGATAAACAGGTAGACAGGACTGACAGGCAGTGTCATTCATTCATTCATACAAATGGACAGACAGATTGATTGATGACTACTGGCCATGTTTGACAGGTTATGAACATGCGACTGACATCACATTGTACAAATACTTTATAGAGCGCTGGTGTATTGCAATCAGAGAAGAAGGAGTTTGCCAAGACCATCCTATCAATGCTGCAAGATATCAATATCATCACATCTTCAAACAAGCAGGACTTCAAGAGATTGTCACGTATGTTTGATCACAGTGTTGGGCAATCTCATTCATTAGTTCATTCACTCATGTTCATTTACTCAATCATTCAATCATTCATACAGTTATATACTCGGATCAAACCTACGTAGTGTCCATTGCAAACAACAAGGTGTTTGTTGTTGTACAGTAACTTGGTTCTTTCATCTTGTCAGACACGTTAGCATCACCTACCTCCACAATAAAACAGCAACAGACACCTATAACAGGTGTTTGAAGTTATAGACAGCGAGACTGAATGAGACTATAGACTCGAATGAATGTTGGTCTCAGGGTAGTTGACTTTATTTCTTAATAGACAAAGAGATACTACAGAGTCTGGCAAGCAGACCAGAGAGCTGCAGTAGTGAGTTAACACCGGCAGACACTCGCATGTTGGTGTTACCAATCTCTTTGAGGAACTCGAGCTTCTGGTACTCGGGCAGCGACAAACTCTTGGCCACCTTGAAGAATGTGGTGATGATATCGATTGGACTGTAGCCCTTGGCGTACAGGGCCTTGGTAAAGTCGTAGGCTTCCTTGAAGTTGCCCTCGGCACACTTGAGCAGCGTGTTCTGTACAATGACTGGGTGCGGTTGGTCGCACACCTTGAAGACGTTTTCGGCATTGACCAGCTCAAAGCCTGTGAATGTTGACTGGAGGTTGTTGAGCGCCTGACGCATATCACCTTCGGCCGAGAAGATGATCGACTCGAGGCCGTCGTTGGTGTGTGGCACGCCCTCGGCCGCAATCACCTCGAGCAGACGCTTGAGGATCTGCGAGTCAGAGAGACGTGTGTATCGCAGCACGGCACATCTCGATTGGATGGGCTCGATGATCTTGGTCGACTGATTGCACGCCAGTGCGAAACGTGTGGTCGACGAGTATATCTCCATGATACGACGCAGTGCTTGTTGTGCGCCCGATGTCATACTGTCCGCCTCGTCTAGAATGATGATCTTGTGTCGTCCAGGTGGCAGTGTCACCTTCTTTTGTGCAAACGACTTGATCTTGTCACGTACAACATCCAACGTACGATCATCCGATGCATTCAACTCATATACAGCATCTCTATAGTTTGGTCCCAGCAATGCTTGTGCAAGACATAGTATACTAGTTGTTTTACCTGTACCTGGTGGACCCTGTAGAAGTAGATTGATTGAGTATGAGTATGAATGATCAATCAAGTATATATATGAATGTTTGATCATACGGATATAATGATATTTGGTAGATTGCCATCCTTTGATATACTTTGTAGACGAGAGACAGTCTCTTCATTTCCAACAATGTCTTTGATTTCTTTGGGTCTATACTTCTCTACCCATGGTAACAGTGAATCCTTCTCAGCAGATGTTGCTGCTATTGTTGTAGTTGTAGACATCATTTCCAATCTAATTATTTATATATATTTATGGAGTATGTATGAAGGTAAGTTATAAATGAACAATAATTTGAATCTGAATCTTGGCGCCAACTTTTAATCATTGGTATTGGTAAAGGTAGTTTACAGGAAAAGATATGATCCAAATGTAAATGGAATAAGTTGATTTACTACTTTATTCATCCAAAGTCTGGATATATATTATTATGGAAATATACATTTTAAACATTAGAAAATCCCAAAAATACGGCATAAATTATGAGGAAAATCATTCGGAATTTTTGACGGCTCTATAGCACAGATGGCAGTGCGCAGGTCTTGTAAACCTGAGGTCCGGAGTTCGATTCTCCGTGGAGCCAATAACCTATTAATCTTTTTTTTTTTTTTTCTCCTCCGCGACGCTGACGTCAAGCGCAGACCATTAAAGTATCCTCTTCAGCAGTGTAGGAAATGGACCTTGATTTTTGCATATTTATCACATGGCTTGCTGCAGAAGAACTCGACAATCTTGTCAAGCTCGTCAGGGGTGAAGGATCGACAACCCTTGCAGTACCCTCTATTGACATTGGGAGCAGGTGAGTTCTTTGCAAGGTACGGCCCGATCAATGACAGCAGTGCACTACGAGGTTTGACAATTGAAGGTCGAGTCTTCACCTCTGCCGAACTCAGCAAGATTGTTGAGTACTTCCGCAGCAACCCATGTGATAAATATATATTTAACAATTATTAATGATCGATTTACTGCTACAGATTGTAAGTCTTGGTCTCACCAATCTTCATGACGGTGAACTCGTCCTCCGTCAGGTTGGCTTTGGTCGCTTCCTCTCTTAATAACTTTGGTGGTTCCATTATTGGTTCGTCAGTGAGAATGAATGTACCCCAATGCATGCCAACACTGCGTATTGATTTGATATCCTTGTGTACCATCACTGATTCCTCGGGATTGATATGGAAGTTCTTGATAAAGAATCTTGGTTCGTATGCTCCGATCGCAATGCAACTCAGGTCGATGGGACCGTAGTGATGTCCAATCTCTTTGAATGCCGAGCAATATGCTGTGTCGCCACTGTGATAGTATTTCTTCTGTGTGGTCTTGTCCACGACGATCCAAGAGCACCAAAGACTGACGTTCCTGTCGATTGGTGATCGCTGACTGTGATGGCTGCATGGCACACAGACCACCTTGATGCGGCCATTAAAGTCGGCCTCCTGCCACCATTCAAGCTCCTCGAGATTGGTGATACCAATCGCGTTGAACCAAGGCTTCCTGCCCACAGGTATGTACCACTTGGCTCGATTGCCAATCTTCTTTGCAGTGTCGATGCATAGATGATCAAAGTGGTCGTGACTGAGAATGATAAAGTCGAGTTGTGGCAGGTCGTCCAGTGAACAGGGTACAGGACGCAACCTCTTTGGACCTGCAAAGGAGACGGGAGAGGCACGCTCTGCCCATACAGGATCAGTCAAGAAGTTGACACCTGCAAACTGTACATAGAATGTTGAATGACCGATCCATGTCATTCGCAATGAGCTGTCCTGTACTGGCGTCGCCAGATGTCCCAAGTCGACCTTCAACACAGGGTGATCAACCTTCTTCTCATGTTCTGTTAATGGCTTTACTGACTTTCTTGAAAGGTTCCATTTAATGAAACTAATTGAGTGATTGATTGAGTGAGGTAGAATGATTGATTGATGTGAGTGGAGTGAAGTGATAACACATACTCTAGATAGGGGACACCCTCTGGACGGTATGGATTGATATATCTTCCATTGTGAAACTTGGTCATTGTCTTTGGTGGTGGGCTTGTGACCTCAACATCACCTGATTCATCAGACACTGATGAATTGGATGATGGTGTACTTGCGAATGACAAGTGTGATTGTTTATCTTCTTCAGTTGATTGCATTGTATATATTATGTACAAATATAAATATAAATATAATTAATGAAGTAGTAGTTGTAGTTATGAGTGAATGAATGAAAGTATGAATAAATAAGATGTTTTGAGTTGTTTCTTATTCCTTCGCTTACTCAGTCACTGGTTGTTTCGAATCAAATCATTCCAAGATCAACACCATTTCGGGCGACTCATAGCTAAACACAACCACACACCAACCCCTACGAAGAGAGGACAATAATAAAATTCAGTTAGAGATAGTAAGTTACTAATAATGAATGTTAGTTGTGTACAACTTAAAAAGTATGTAGTGCTGCGCCTACTGTCATTTTGGGAACGGCCATATTACAGTGTCCACCCTTGTTTAAGTAAGTAAGTAAAGTAAACAATGAACTTCCTCATTTGACCATTGGCTTTGAATGAATCTAACTCATCATGATTATGTCAACCTGCTGTTGTTGTTGTTTCTATCGAATATATCCTGTTAAGACAAGTGTAGGAGAGTGAATCGATAATCCTAGGCTTGGGAAGATTGGTACAAGGAGGAAGAAGAGGAATGATATTGTTTGTTATGTGTATACGATCATCACCGATTGATAAAATAACATGAATGAGATGGAATGAGTGAGATACATAACAAAACCCATTTATTATTTTGGCAAATGCATGTAGGAGTAGGCGTTGTTCCTTATTCTCAAGGGACAAGTGTGTGGTAGTTTTGGTGATCCACATACTCAACATTGATTGCGAGTCGGACCGTCTTGTTCTTGTCAACACGGGAACATAACCCAAATGTATTTATACACCAAGTGATTCCAAATCACTTTTATCAATCAATTGTATCAATTTTATCAATACCAAGGACAATACATATTTATAACTACCATTCTCTATCAATTAATCACACTATATCAATCCAATCAATATTTAAATATAATAATTATAATAATAATAACCATCAACCAATAATAAAAAAATGACTTACGAATCAGATCTTGATTATGATGCCAACAACAACTATGACAATTATAATAATAACAATAATAATGCAAACTCCCTTGTTCAACCATTAAGCAATATGAATATTTCTCAACAATCATCTCAACAAACCAACCCATCATCACCATCTGTTGCTCCAATTTATCCAGTTTGTTCTGCAGCTCCTGGTAATGCCGCACCCTGTGCCCATGGTCAGCATCCACAGCAACAGTATTACTACCAACCAGCTCCACCCATGCACCCTGGTCAACACTTTGGTCCTCATGGTCACGGTCCACATGGTCACGGTCCACATGGTCATGGTCCACATGGTCGCTTTGGACATCACGGCCATCACGGCCATCACGGTCATCACGGTCATCACGGTGCTCATCATGGTCATCATGGACATCATGGACATCATGGCCCACATGGTCACGGCCATCCATCAATGCAAGGTCAAGGCCCAATGCAGGGTGGTATTGGATGCTTCAACCAACGTGTCCAAGACAAGATCATGAAGAAGATCGCCAAGATGGAGAGCAAGCACCCAGGATACGTTGAGGGCAGTCCATATGATCGTTGCCAGAGTCACCATAACAAGTCTGAGGACCACTGTCACGAGTCCAAGCTGGCCCAGAAGATCGAGAAAAGGGAGCTCAAGATCCAGAGGATGGTCGAGAAGATGGACGCCAAGATCGAGAAGATGAGGATGAAGCTTGCCAAGAAGCAATCGTGTCTCGACAACAAGTTCCCACATCTGGAGCAGAAGTATGAGGCCAAGTTGGAGAGGAAGCAGGCTTGCTTCGACAGAAAGATCGCCGGTCTCGAGAGGAAGAGGTCGCACTTGGAGGCCCATCTCCACAAGAAGGACGCTCACATCCAGAAGATGGAGGCCAAGGTCGAGAGGAAGATGGAGAAGATCAAGATCAAGAACCTGGCCTGGAGAAAGGAGATCAACGCCATCGTCAAGCAGTACCAGGCTGGCGACATCATTCCCTTGAATGACATCAAACAGAGGATCATCAACGTGCAGCACGCCAAGGTCAGAGAGTCAATCGAGCAACTGTTTGCCAACAAGATCATGAAGGACACTGACAAGTATGTGGTCTTGGAGAATGGAGATGTCAAGGTGTTGCCAAGACAGATGGGTTGCCAATAAGCCTTGGTATGCCCACCTTTGTTCTTGTTCTTGTATCCGCACCCTTTCAGGGTGTACCCAACGGTCCGAGTGGATCCTATTTTATATTGTCCAATACACATCAGCGATCTGGTAACATCAATCATAAATTATAAATAAATATACCCATCGCATTGGGCAATCAATCATTGTTACAATAACCCAAACTTTAGTTTAGTTGTGTGATCGGAATGCCAATGACCTGAATATGCCTCCCAAGTCCTTGCGCATCGAGTCCAGTTTGAATCCATTTGCTTGGACAATGTCCACAATGTCATTCTCCTGATCCTTGCCAATCTCAAACACGAGTAGTCCATCATCACGATCCAGTATCTTCTTTTCCATGATTGACTTTGATATAACATCATACTCTTCCAATCCTTCTCTATTGGCCACCAATGCAGTGACTGGTTCCCAAGCGTTTACAGTTGGATTGAGATGTGGATAGTCAGCTGGTGCGATATAGGGTGGATTGGAAATGATTAGGTCAAAGTTGCGATGTACTGATGAGTCAATGTTGTTTAACCAGTTTGATTGAATGAATTGTGTTCTGAGACCAAATCCCAATTGATTGGCATTGGTCCTCGCGACATCCAATGCCTCTGATGACTTGTCTACACCAACACCAACTGCATTGGGGAATTCCTCCAACACACTCAATAACAAACATCCTGTTCCAGTACCAAGGTCCAACACTTTCTTTGGTTTGATCGAACTCTTTGTTGACAAGTCCAATATGTGATCGATCAACTAATGTTATGGTTGTTGTCATTGAGTGAGTATGAGTATGTCACGCCATGCCCTTCCATTATGATGGATGATTGATTACCGTTTCACTGTCTGGTCTCGGAATGAGTGTGGATCGATTGCATTGGAACTTGTGTTTCCAGAAGTACTTATATCCAACTATATATGCTATTGGTTCATTGTTCAACCTCCTTTCAATCAATCTACCCTTGGAACGAGTGTCAGCAACATACCCCACACATACAACCATCAATCATTCAGAGTCATACCTGAGGAATGAGGCCTTGTCTGTATCTGTCAGTGCAAGATTTGGATCAATCCTTGCATTTGGTTTCAAATGTAGTACTTCCTCCATTAGGATACGAGTGTCTATGTTGGCACTTTGGACAACATCAACATTGCCCGAAGCCTTCAACAGCTCTTTTGACTTATTAATCAACCATCTCGCATTGTTGCTATAAGATGTCGTCACTACTCCAGCAACAGTCTTATTAAGTGTAGTGAATGATCTATGTAAGAAGTTCGATACCATTGTATATTGTGTAGAATATCACATTGTTTGTAATTGAATGAATGAATGGTCAGTGATCGAAAGACGAGTGTGTGTGAATGTGGATCGAGTGTGTGGTTGATCACATGTACAAGATTCGTATGATCTTTACACTCCAAATGTTCGGATTTCAAGAAGTGATGATCTTTACACTCACTTGCAATGCTGAGTGAAGACAAAACAGACTCTCATTACTTTGTCATTACCTTACAGTACCTTACAATCAATCAATCAATCAATCAAGCAATTCAAGAGACATCATAGCTCAGGCTGACTCTTCTGGATTTAGCAATACATTATGCCAGACTCATTATGTATCAATGGAACGTTACCCAATACACCAGATGGATGGAATGATCTGTTGGTGCCAATGGATACCATGGGTATCTTGCTAGGAGTTGTCCTTATTCTGGGAGGTGTAGCATCAACCTTGCCACAATGGTACAACATACTCAAGTCACGCTCATCTGCAGGTCTAAGCTATCTCTGGCTATTCCTAGGCAATGTAAATCAATACTCTGCTGCAATCAATATATGTAAGTGTGATCGATAGATCAATCAATGATCATCCACTCATACATCATACACATCACTCAGTCATGTTAAAGTATCCTCAGGTGGATGCATGTAGTGTAGTAGGATTCGCCAAGTGTGCGCCATCACTCCTATCAATGTTCCAGCTGTTCGTTCTCTGGATCTTCACTTTTCCAATGTATGTGGCGAAGTGATCAAAGTTGTTGGTGGATTCTGGAATGATTACATCAATCACTCAATCAATCAATGACTGGAACCATTCCAAACACTCACTTACTCAATCACTAACTTGGTAACAAACAGCTTTGTATTCTATATTATATTCACTCCACAGGATTTAAGAAGGATTGAGGATGCCAATGGCGACGTCGTTGGATCAAGACGCGAGTTCAAATTGGGCAAGACATTCTTTGGACTCTTGATCCTGTTCATATTTGTCATCGCATTGACTACACTCATCCTGTTGGCAAAGGATGGACCATGTGATCACACCTCATACATCTTTGGCTATACAATGGGACTGGTGTCTACAATCGCCACATTTATCCAATGGTCACCACAGATATACAAGACATTCAAAGCTAAGGTATGTTGTGGCGACGTGAGGTAATGATCAATGTCGTTAACCCATCCCCATCTATGTCCGTGTATAGACTGTTGGAACATTCTCAATATTGATGCTGCTCATTCAATGGCCTGGCAATCTGTTGACGATATACTTCTTGATATTTGTATCGCATGAGAGTGTGTCGACTTGGTTGTCATACGTTAGTGCGGCCATCCAGATTGCAGTGTTGCTCGTACTGCTGATATACTATCACTTCAAGAACAAGAGAGCCAAGGCTGACTACATGGTCATCAATGACGCAGTCGTCAACATGGACGGTGATGACATATCGCCATCATCACAATCACCACCATTAGGATCCAAGTTAGCATCTAATGATGAATATCAACCATTGTTGATAGATGAATGAACATAAGAGTTTAGTTGTTATTTAGTTATATTATACAACAAAGGGATTGAATGACTATTTATTTGATTGATTGATTGATTGATAGATCAGTCAGTACTGCACTGGGTGGTCCAGCTAGAACAGCTCCAGAACAGGTTGTGGACACATCAATCAAATGTTAATGATGATGTTTCTAGGCGAGATGTTGTTGGATGGATGTAATGAGTGCTTAATGCTTCTCCTTCTCCTTGTGCTCCTTGTCCTTCTTTCCTTCCTTGTCCTTCTTTCCCTCCTTGTCCTTGTGCTCCTTGTCCTTCTTCTCCTTCTTTCCTTCCTTGTCCTTGTGCTCCTTGCCTTCCTTGTCCTTGTGCTCTTTGCCTTCCTTGTGCTCCTTATCCTTGTGCTCTTTGCCCTCCTTATCCTTGTGCTCTTTACCCTCCTTGTCCTTATGCTCCTTGTCCTTCTTCTCCTTCTTTCCCTCCTTATCCTTATGCTCCTTGCCCTCCTTATCCTTCTTATCCTTCTTGTCCTTCTTATCCTTATGGTCCTTGTCCTTATGCTCGTCCTTATGGGCCTCGACCTTGTGCTCCTCCTTATGCTCCTCCTTATGTTCTACTTTGGCATCAGACATTGTTTGTTATTTTATAATATTATTTGTAATAAAATGAAAGAGTATATATGTGTTTTATATTAATTAATTAATATATGTATATATGTTGGAATGAATGAATGGGTTGACACTTAATGGATGTGTTGTCAACCCTTCTAGTTATGGACATCCAGAGGGTTGAGTGAAGTGACACTTTTAATTAAATTAACATTAAATTTTATTCTGATTTATTCATTTCACGTAATCAAAGTTCAAGCTGTTCACCAAAACACACAACAGGTAATATCTCTCTGCAGAGTGTTCGTTGAATTGCCAAAGTACATATTCGTGTGATTCGTACAAGCCTGTGTTTTGAATGGATGTACTCCATTGTTTGACTTGCTGTTGGGTACTAAATCGATAAATGGTGACCATCCAGAGTGACTGTATCGTCTTTCACAACAATGTCAATGTTGCCCAACCAGGCAATGGCAGTCACGTCAAACCACTGGAGACTGACTGAGGAGCTCCACATTGGTGTTCAGATAATCTACTAGTTTGTCAGTGAACTGTCTACAGCTTTGGACGTGAGCAAAGTGTCCGCCAGGTATGAAGGTGATCTGGTGGTTTGGGAAGTACTTGTTGATGCTAGATGTATGAGGAGGCCGCAGATAATGACTGTCATTGCCACCTACAAACAGTACTGGCTTGTTGAATACAGGTAGATGAGTCGTAGACGACATGTCATTGTAAAGTTGTTTGATACGTTCATCGGAAGGGAAGCTTAACATATCGTCTTGGTGATCGTATAGTGTCTGGTGATGTTTGTATTTGGTTAGAGGTGGACATGGATTCTTTCATTCATTCATTCATTCATTCATACATACACGAAGGTTAACTCTCCATCTAAAGTTGTTGCCAGCGACGGATGTATTTTGTACAAGATTGTTCATTAGGTACAGGCGATTTCCTTTGTCCAGTTCGTAGCTCTCGAGGATGTCTTCAATCTTTGATCTTGTAACATCATTGTCATTGAATATTGAGGCTGCCTTGAGCATCGCTTCGAACTTTGATGAATGATTGTGTACTCCAACATAACAGGTAGGTGCAACTGGAGCCGGAGGGAGGAATGTCAGTCCTGAGCATTGATAACCTAAAGTGCATCATCATCATACCATCTGCACAGACCAGTCCATCAACATCTTGTTGGTGTTTTAAACTGTAGAGCATGGCGACTTTGCCACCTACAGAGTGTCCAACGAGGACTACAGATGAGTTATCATTGTGTTTGCGCTTCAGGATGTCATTCTCTCTAAGGAAAATTGAAAGGTCTTCGACAAGATTGTCAATCTTCATCTCTGGTGAGTGCATTGAGTTGCCATGGTTACGCATATCCAAAGAGTATAACTGGTTGTATGTCGTTGTTGTGTAAGTTTCGGAGAGTGATCGGTTAACAAGTGAGGATGGACTAGTTACCTCTGTAGATGAGAATGGACTGCTATTATCAGTCTCATTCAATTTGTTGCTTAACAGCTTATGAGTGATCCTCCAGTTCTCATTTGAACCGAATAGGCCATGTAAGAATATCACATGTCTTTGCCTTCTGTTGTTGCTGCTGTTGATATGACGTGTCAAGATTGAAGACGATGCTGATTCAAACGCTGTCTTTGTATTATGTAAGATTGAAGTCTTTACAAAGTGTGATAGCATTGTCTTCCTTGATACACAAACATTCAATAATAATTGTATCTTAGTATATATCTGTTGGTCATATTTTGAGTCCCGAAGGACCTTTGGTAGCGGCATTCAAGGAACGAATCTCGGTCATTTTATTTGGTTTGTTAATGTGGACTGGTCTTCATTTTAATCTTTTACACAGATAAGAATGATAAGTGTAATAACAAGTAATAGCATGATGAGTATGTAAATAGTTCTCTGTTCACTCCTCTTTCAACTTCTCTCTTCCTTGTTACCACACACATGAACATTCAACCACTCTCGCCAGTGTGGAGACGCAGCCCCTTCCGTTTAAACACGACGTGATAGAGAGAAGTGATGTTTTCTGTTAACTTTGACAACGACTTGTGTTCAGGGTCCTAATTTGGAAGTTATCAGAGACTTGACATGTTGGACCTTGATTCCCTCAACAATAACATCTATATTAAACCAATATTGGACCTTCATTCAATTCAATCACTTTACATTCTTATTATTATTTACTACAATTATTATTACAACTAATTATTATTATTACAAATACCAATTATTAATATTATTCTTATTATTCAAAGACAAATAGATTAATTAAATAGATATAATGATGGGTAAATGCCTTTGGGCAACATCATTATTATACATTGCCATTGTTATAACAATCAACTTGGCAGTGTCCAATGCATCATTACCAAATAATGATCCATTATATTGTAAACAATTACATCCTCGTGAAGATTGCCCTGTGATCTCTACAGGTTTCGATCCTGTATCAGATGGTAAATAATCATTCAATCAATCAAACAATCAAATCATTACATACTTACTTACCCTCCCTCTCCTCTTTCACCATGTAGACAATGTTGTTAAAGTGTACTATATGCAAGCACCTATATTCGAAGCAATGTATGGTAACTTGTTTGGAGAATTGGGTGGCTTCCACTCTGCATTGGGATTCTTTGACCAGACAACTGGTATGAACTATACAGCAGAGTATGATGCATACTATGAGGTACTCAATGGATCATTCCCAAACATTGTCGAAGTCAATGGTACCAAGGAGTTACTTTGGTGTAACAAGGGTACCCTGTGCACATTCCCATCGGTCAACCTGACTTATTGGGATCCAAGCATCTTCCCCAGTGCATCATTGACCTATCTTTCAACAATCAATGGTGCAACATTCAACAAGTTCAGTCAATGGATGTTATCATACAATGACACCAACCCTAGTAAGTTACTTATCGTTGATTCAATCAATCAATCAATCATTGACCTAATCAATCATGTTCAAATAATAGACTACCAGACTTGGGATGTATGGGACAGCTTTGGAGACAACTTGTACCTTCAGTCATCAACTTGTGATGACTTTGTAGTGGCTGGCGTCGAATACCTTTATAGTCTTGGTTCAACATTTGAATGTGATACTGTATTCAAGAGAGACTACATCAATATCTACTCGAGCAAACCTGTGATGATAAGCTTCAAAGAGGAGAAAGAGGATATACTCAAGTTCTTTGAAGTGTTCCACTTCACCAAGGGAGAATCATTCATTGATGTGATCAAGCAGGTGATGTCCATATTCGATCTCAAGAAGTACTTCTACGATGACAAGGGCAACTACTATCGACTTGATCTCAACTTCCCCTATGTCGACATCAAGTATGAGTTTGCCAAACTTCCTGGTTGTCCACAACCAAGCAATGGACATTGATTACACACCATCAGCCAGTCAATCGATCATTCGATCAATACTCAGTTATTGCCAGCGATACACATGGTCGTGGTCCAAGACAACCTCATTCCATGGCTTGCGAATAAACACAATATCCAACCTAGACAATCGATGTGTCGCATGTTGGATTACACCTTGTAGTCGTTGCTGTTGTTGACATTGTTTATCTATACATAATACAGGAAGATAGAGGAGGGGATATGGTTACAGGAGGGTTGATCAGATGATATAGTCTATCTAGACTTGGTTTGGACTCAGTTTGTTTGCTGGTGATGATGATGATGATGCGCCAGATGTTGTGATGTTTGCAGCAGACGAAGACTTGACGCCAAACGATGCTATACGCGGCGCTGCAGGTCTAGCTGATTTGGAAAGTGGCGAGGTGATTGATGATGGCAGGGGCTGTGAAGAGGCAAGTGGCGACGTGGGGTGACCCTGTGATGGGGGAGGCGTTGTCACTGGCGGCGTCAGACCTTGAAGCGTCATCTTCTTGCGAACCAACTCGTTGGCAGCAAACTCGCCTAGGTCCAGCATATATACATCTTTGAAGCACTGCGTGCCGTCGTATCCACCAATGACAAACATTCTATGATTGACGAAGCAGCAACAGTGGTAGCCACGAGGCTCGGGTGCCGTACCCGAGGTCTGGCGATCCTCCCACTTGCGGCGACCCAGATCGAAAGTCTGCAGCGAGTTGATGTAGTCTGAAGCGTTGTGACCGCCAAACACAACAATGTTGCGACCAACGATCACAGAGGCATGTGACAGCATGGGCGTCGGACCCTTGATCGGCACCTTCTTCCATGTGTTCTTGGAGGGGCTGTACAGATGGAAGTCCGAGAAGCACTCGGCACCATCCGATCCTCCAATTATCGCAATCTTGCCATCAATCACCTCACTAATGTGGTAGCCGCGTCCAATTGGTGGTGTGCCACCGGGTGTTATCTGCGACCAGGTCATTGTCATTGTGTCCAAGCAATACAGTTCATTCAAAGCCTTGTTACCGTTGCCGCCACCGAATATCCATAACTTTGATCCAACTAGATTGGCACTATGTGCGCGTCGTGGGCCTGGACACTGACCACTGGTGATTGGTTTGCTCCACGTCAGTGTCTTTGTATCCAGCGAATATAGGTCGTTGAAGTAGTTTGAGCCGTCGCCACCGCCAAACACCAATATACGCGTGCCAACCAATGTTGCCGAGTGTGCTCTTTGAGGTGTTGGTATCGATCCTTTCTGTCCATGAGTCTCTGGTTTACTCCAATATAGAGTCTCTTCATGATGTGGTGATGGATGTGAGTATGGTGTCACGGGCGTAGGTGTAGTCAGTCCGTGTCGACATACCTGTATCGAATATAAGTAGATCATTGAAGTTCTCATCTCTGTCTGATCCACCAAAGACGAATATACGATGTCCAACTACTGTAGCAGAGTGCGACCTGGCACCCATAAAGTCAATCCCATTCGTTGGCGCCTTTGACCAATGCATCACTTTATGATTGATTGATTGTTTGATATTACAAATACAACAACAGTTACTACTACTACTATTATACAACTACAATGTATTATTCCGAATGTGTAACTGACAGACAGACATTCAAGCAAAGCATGTGCCTGTTGCTCTCTGATCACTTGGGGGATGGATGAGTGGGTTTGGAAGTGGGTGATTGGGTGAGTAAATGGAGTTGGAGGTGATCATGATCAAAATGGGGAAAGGTGGGTGTAAGTTGTGATCATTGCTTATGCTCGAGATCCAAGTTAGATAAGATTCACGTTAATCATAGATATTTTAACAGATCTGGTGCTCAGATGTTCGCGAATGGGAAAAGCCATCAAGGTTGGATATTCAAACAAAAATGAACTTCATTGATTGATTGAATGATCGGTATCCGGTTTGATTGATTGACATACTGGAGGAGACCTACTGAACATTGTATAGAGCAAATACATATACACCATGAGGAGGGTACTCTGATGGTGCCAATGGAGGAAGGAATATCTTCATGCCTGGAATGCTGTGATTGGGTCCCCACCATTGGATGACAGCGTTCACTCCGAGAATCTCAATAGTAGAGTACGGGTTGCCTATTGGCGAGTGTAGTTGGAGCTGACCGCCGACAGGCCAGGTAAAGGAGAATGCATAGATGACATCAGAGTCGGCATTGTAGGTGTACCAAATGTCCGCTGTATCATTCTGCACTCTCCATGGAGTGCTGTTGTAGATGGCCTCACCATTGATACCCATCCAATCACCAATGTCCAAAAGTCTATCCTGCATGATCAGTGGGATTATACCATCAGAGGTAGGTCCGACGTCCAACAAGAAGTTGCCTCCACAGCTGACTGTAGTGACCATAGCCTCTAGAAGCTGGGTAGTTGTTTGGTATGCTGCAAGTGGTTCATATTGATTGTAACTATTCGTTTGTGTATGTTATGTTAGTGTTGTGATCGATGGTCGTTGGATAGATGTATGTGTACATACCCCCATGATGTTCCAATGGTGTAACAGTTCTCCCACTTGTGTCCAACCAACCTCAGTGGATCGTAACGGTCTGTTGGAGTCCAGAATCCACCATTCTTGCCTCGGCAGTCAGCTCCCCATCTATCATTGGTGACTACAGTATCCTTGACCGAGCTGTTGGTGTAGAGCCATGCTAGGAAATCAGTGCTCTCCCAGTATGTTGAGTTCTGCTCCCAATCACCATCACTCCATACTATATAAGTTGTTAGTTAGTTAATTGTCAAWTCCTTTGTTTGTTGGAAATAACATACTTATATCTGGCTGATAGGTGTTTACAATGTCCAACAACTGAGGCATCATTACCTCTGTGATATAGGAGTTGGATGTTGGTGGTACTCCTGAATCTTTGTTGGCGAGGTAGAGTGGATTGTACCATTCAAAGAGGGAGTAGTACAATCCCATGTACAATCCCGATTGTTTAAACTCTTTGGAGATGGTTCCGACAATGTCCATCATGGGACCAACGTCGGCACTGTTCCATCCCCATGACTCTGCCGAAGGCCAGTTGGTGTAGCCCTCATGATGCTTGCTGGTCAGCACGACGTAGCGAGCACCAGAGGCGCGGATCACCTCAGACCACAGCTGGACATCAAACAGGTTAGCTTTGAACATTGGAGCGAATGATTGATACGAGAAATCTGGTCCATAAGATTTGTTATGATAGGCTTGAGTGGCGCCATCGTCCAAGTCGGGGTTCTCTAGTGTATGCCAATACCATTCAGCTGTTGGAACCATTGGAGTGGCATAAGCAGGAACAGAGTATACTCCCCATTGTATGAAGATTCCGAATTTAGATTGATCATACTGATTGTTTGATTTGATGGAAAGATGGAAGTCGTAAGTTGGCTGGCGGATATTTCCAAATGTATTATTTGTACATACCCATTCAGGAAGAGGTCTGGAATTAATACTGCTCCATGTTGGAGTGTAGGATTGGCTATGACACAGACCAAATAGTGCAGCCAGTAATATTATAATGAATGATGTTCGACACATCGTTTGTTTATATGTATATGATATGATATGTGTGATTGGTTGTTTGAATGAATTGAAGATAATAATTAATTTAGGTGATGATATAAATGTTCCAGGCAACAGTGTGTGCGGTAGTTGACCTTCCTTCAACTTTAAACTTGATAAACAACCTGCCTGTCAACACCAATCAATGTTGTGATTGTTGGGCAGTGTTATTATTACTTACTTGCCCAGGGCCATAGCCAATGGTAGTGGGGGTGTTATCTTGCGTGTGTAGTATGTAGTATAGTAGCCCTGTTTAAACAGTGATTGATTGGGCATTATGTAGTGTGTGTGTTTGATTTGATTGTGTGTGAAGAGGCCTTCATGGGGTGGGCTAGGGCTGAACTCGACGAAAGGACCATTACCACCATCACACACAGTAATGTAGTGAGTGAGAGTGAGAGAGAGAGAGAGAGATAGGTAGTAGTAGGGGAGGGTTCGAAGGTTTAAATGAATGGCTATTACTTGATGTTACTGCCGCTGTTGAGGATGTTGAAGTTGAGGATGTTGAAGTTGTTGTTGAGATGCATAGGGAGAGTAAAGTAAGTACAATAGTAATGGGGAATGGGGAAATGGTACATTGGGATCAAGCAATCTTGGTCATCTCGTAGATGAAGTAGCCAAAGAAGTCACCGATTGTGCTGACTAAAACAGGAAATGGGCAATCAGTAAGTTAGAGGTTAATGAGGAGATTGTGGAGTTTGTTGTTGTTGTTATTGTGTATGGTCGTTTAGATGAATTAATGAACGAACGAATGAATGATTGATTGAATGATTGATTGAACTAATGAATGAACTAATGAATGAATGAATGTATGAACATACCTTTGATATCCTCCCATTGTTCTCGCTTAATGTATTGCTTTCTAAAGTGAGGCTGGCCAAAGGATATGATGACAAACTTGCCACCGACTTTGAGTACCCGCAGTGCTTCATCCACTTCAGCCTTTACATCGGCCAGTACACTCTCCTTTGGATTCCAGACATCGCCACAGTCAACAAAGAATGTGTCCAGTGTAGCCTTGTCAAGTACAATGTCAAATGTATTGTCTTGGAATTCCAGTTTGCGGACATCCATCTCCATCCCTACATTATCGTCGTCGTCGCCATGATGGAAGTGAAGTGTGAGCACATTGATTGATTGGTTGGTTGGTAGATCGATACAATACACTTCATATCAGTTCTGTCGACGCATCTCTTGGCCATATTCTCAATTACGCTGCCAGAGAAGTCTACATTGGTGATGCTGTGATATCCATCGTCATACATATCCTCGCTAATGGCTATTTGAATTGAATGAATGAATGAATGAATGTATATCAAGTCAATGGCAATGCTATGGCTTGCTAATCTATGAATGAACAAAGTTCATCATCGAGACAAGCTAATCGTATATATGATGGGAGAGAGTTAACTCTAAGTAGACAACAACATACAACTGTTGCCACAGCCCAACATCAGCATGGAGGCGCTCCTATCGCCTAGACATGTTTCAAAGAATGGCTTTAAGTCCTTATAAGTCTTTAGCCAATCATAAGTAGTTGTTGCCTCTCTAGTTAGTTAGTTCATTGAGTGATGAGTGAGTGATTGATTGATCGATCGAGCCTTGAACACTTCAAGTCACAGGACATACTGTTGGTATCTCTGCTCCCAGTAGTCCTTGGTTCCATATAACTTGTTATCTTTTGGTACATCCTTTGAAGTAGTCATTATTATTATTATCTCTCTGTCTATCCTGTTGTTGTCCACAAATGAATGAATGAATGAATGAATGGATGGATTCAAGACCTTTATGAGATTTTTGACGACCATTCATCTAATTTGATGACGACGAAGACGACGATTTGAATGATATCGGACCTCTCTGTCGCTGGTCTGGTCTGTATTGGTAGCTGTTGTTGTTGTTGCCGCCATAACGTCTTCCTTGATGTCCATATCCACTGCCACGATGATATCCTTGTTGTTGGTGATGATTCTGATTACATCTTGGTGGAATCAATGCATGTAGTTCAGCGGGTATCTCTTGATTGGCACGTTGTAACACTTCCACAATGTCCGAGATCATGCTGATATCACTATGTGAACTCCTGCTAACAATCGAATGTGAGTATCCCGTTGCGCCAGCACGTGCAGTTCTTCCAATTCGATGAATATACGGCTCAATATGATTGGGAAGTGAGTAGTTGATCACATCTGTGATGGTCCTAATATCAAGTCCACGCGACGCCACATCCGTCGCCACCAATATATCGATATAGTTCTCTTTGAATGCATTGATGATTGCCATTCGTCTGTTCTGTGCCTTGTCTCCATGTATGGCCTCAATTCGTGCGTTGCCAATCTTTTTGATGTGATCAGAGAGCTTGTCTGCGCCACCCTTGGTCATTGTGAATATCAACACCTTGGACTCGGGCCTCGCACTGTAGATGCCCTCCAACGTATCAATGAGCGCGTTGAGCTTGTCCTTGTCCGTGTCGACGATCTTGAACATCTGCTTGATGTTGGGGTTGGCCGTCAACTCGGCACTTCCAACGCGCACCTCGACCGGGTCGGTGAGGAACTCGTAAGCTAGCGACTTGACCTTCTGCGGCCACGTGGCCGTCCAGTAGAGCACCTGGCGGTCCGGACGCGTGTTGGCAAATATAGCGCGGACCTGGTCCTCAAAGCCCATGTCCATCATCCTGTCGGCTTCGTCCACGACAAAGTACGACACATGCTTCAGATTGAGATGTCCGTCTTGCACGAGGTCGATGATACGGCCAGGCGTACCAATGATCACTTGAGGTCGTTGTCGAAGCTGCTGTATCTGGAACTGCTTTGAATCACCGCCATACACCACGGCAGAATTCATTCGTGCTGCGCGTAAGTAGGGCTGAGCCTCTTGACTGATCTGCACGGAGAGCTCTCTCGTGGGAGCGATGACCAGTACTTGTGGCCCCTTATAGTGTTGTGAACGAGGCTGTGACAATGAGTGTTGGATTGCTGGCAACACGAATGATATGGTCTTGCCCGAGCCAGTCTGGGATACACCAATGAGGTCATGTCCATTCATAGCGATGGGCCAGCCCAACGATTGAATTGGGGTGGGCTTGTCGTACTTCTCCTTTAACAAACGATTGATGGCCACAGGGAATCCCATGTCATCAAACTCCAGAACAGGGTTTGGTGTTGGTGATTGAGCGTTGACCGAGACTGAGATGCCGTGCTCACTCAAGAAACCCTTGACCTGGTCATCTGACATGGCGGAGACCTTGTCCGATTGCTTGTACGTTGTCTTGTTGATAGGATCCAGTGTCTCCAGTGACCAATCCACCTTGGCCATAACAGTAAAATCATTTCCATTGTTGTTGCTGCTTGTTCGTCCGCGACCATCAATGACATCAGAGAAGCCACCATCACCACTGTCTTGTTGTCGTTGTTGATGTGTCTCATTCCTGTTGTTGTTGAATGTTAGTGGCTGTCGATGTTGTGGTGGTCTTTGGAATATAGGTCTATGTTCATCATGTCTGGCATTATTGTTAAACATGTTGCCACTATGTCTATGTTGTTGATGACCAGACCATGATTGTGAGCCACCAACACTTCTGTTTCCACTACTATTATTACTATTATAGTTCATCAACAATGGATGAGACATTGTGAATATGGATGAAGATGGTCTTAAGGTCAAGTTAGACACCTTATGAAGCCATGTCGACCTGGTAACAAATGACTGTTGGAGTGATGAAGAGTGAGTAACCAATCCTTGACAATATGTTATCAAACATACATTACAGCCTTGTAACATTCTATCTATCTATCTATCTATGATGTATCAATGTGATAAGAATGAATGATAACATTTACCTAATCATGATCATTGGTGTAGGTTGGTTGTTATTGTTGTTGGACAGTGAGCTGTGGTGGGGTGTGGTGTTCAGAGCCCAGATGGGCTTGAGAGCTCTCAATGGGCAACTGACTTGGAAAGGTCACACACACTTCCAAATACATCATCCTTTGATATCTATCTCTCTGTACTACTACTAGTACATGAATGAATGGATGAATAGACTGTGAATGATTAATGAATGAATACTTGGGTCCGCGAAATTAATGATCTTCACATGAACAGACTTTGGGACTGACACTCATTCAGAAGTTATTTATAACTTTATATTACTTATATTACTGTATATATATATACACTCAATCAATCAATCACATTCAATCAAACATATATTAGATCTATATAAATACAATGAGAGGAGTTATCATTATCATTGTTATATTGTTATATGTTTATGATTCAATAGCTATAGAGACAGAGATTGAGTTAGAGAGAAGCAAATGTCATCATTTACTGCGGATTAATGATACTACTCAATTGTTTGATCTACCTAATGATCGTGAACTATATGATCAAGTCATACTACCACATGATGATCCTACAATCACATCAACAATCAGATCACAACGTACTAGACCTATTGATGAACAACGTTCACTACTCTACAGATTGAACGCTCCCTTGCAACCAAACACTCTCTACTCAATCCGTATATCACATATATCAACTGTATGTACATCTACATCGATCACTCATATACCCGCTGGAATCATTCCAATCACTCACTCACTCACTCAATCAATCAATCAAACTAAGAGTCCCGCAGACTTTGCCATTCGTTTCCATCCACATCATAAACTGCGAGATGTTGATGCGGATAACATAAAGATACGTGAACAGCATGCGAGGACTGGAAGAGACTTGCTCAATACTGAGATGTTCAAGTTTATAACGGATTCAAATGGTTATCCAGACAAGTTGGATGCGGATCAGTTGAGATGGACACCGCAATGTTTGGTAGTCGTGGTCGAAGCGTTCAACACTGGCATCACACCTGGTCATGTAGTCAATGACAAGGATCGACTGATCAGCTTCAACATCATAATGGACACTGAGCAATATGGCGTGCCACCTGAAATCCCCATGTTGGTCATCATTATTGTCATCAGCGTTGTAATGATTGCTATCATTTTCAAATTCCTCTTTCCAAAGATAAAGGGTCTTCAGTTGTTGGTCTAGTCCCTGATCAATCAATCAGTCAATCACTTTCATTCATTCTTCATTCAATCAAATAATTTCCAATTTGTAAAGATGTTGTTTCCAGCTTGACAGACATTGACATGTGATGTCACATGGGCACATGTCAACATACTTAGTAAGTAATCTTATTATAACAACATAACGAATGTCATAAAGTGTCACACACTAACACACACACAGAATCAAGAGATATATTTGATCGAGTGATCAGTGTTAGGGGTGGATGTCAGTTGATTGACATGTGTGGTGATTGATTGGTGTGTGGCACAGAGATAGATATTTGATTGACATGTCGTGTTGATTGGTGGTGACAGTGGTATGTAGATAATAATGTCCAATTATAATAACTCTACCTCTATCAATCAATCAATCAATCAATAATGATGTATTGTTTGTATCCAACTTGATTTTTATTTGATGCCTGCCTGTGTCAGTCAATGTTGACACCTGCCCAACAGATTGACATCCATTCGTTCGGTTAGTATATCCAACACATACACATACACACACAAATACCCAGGGATAGGTAGATTGATTGAGAGTGGAGTGGGTGGGTCACATGATTCGTTGTGTATCAGCGTCTTTGAGGTTAGGTTTGATCTAGTTGACATCATTGACAATCGCAGCAAATCAAACTATCAATCACATCACACAACTGTGTATATTGCTGCTGCCTGATTGAGAATGGAGTGCTCTTCTCAAATAATAGGTTTGGGCACCTCACCATGTCTTGTGATTGATTGATCAACCTTACAACAATCCAACAATCAATCAATCACATCAACTCAATTTCATATCATTTTTCAATCTTGACACATTCATTATAGTTATAACTAAACAATCAATCTTTGTTGGATTAATAATAATAATCAATATTATCATTTAAAAGATAAGGATGGATCCTTATTATTATTATTCAAAGGTCGCACAGAATGAAGTGGATACTCCAGATTTGTCAACTAACTATGTTGATGAGGAAACAGAGTCTTTGACCAGATCAGAATCAGATAGTCATCTATTCAACATTGGTGATGGACTCACCGTTTACCTCGATGTGGACACCATCATCAAGTTAAACAATAGTATCCATCATTCCTATCTCTTGATCTTTGTAAATTTAGTATGTATACTACATTCATTTTATTTCTGGATATTCCAGGTTTCTAAAACTAACTTTATTATACTCAACTTTGGACATAAAAGTTAGTTGGAACATATTTATTCTTAGTGGCAGGTATGGAGGAATACAAGATATTGATCACCTTTGCCTTTGGCTGTCATCTGTTTACACTCCTCTTGGGATCGTATTCCATCAAGAAAAGAGTTGTCCTTTTATTACTCCACGTATGTTCATAAAATTGAAGGGCAATATTATCCTCCAAAGTTACTAATAATATTATTAATTGGACTAAATCATTTAGCTATCAATCTATTCAATTGCTGCATTGTTTATTACGATTGCTGTATTTGTTATCTCTGTGATAGAGAATGATTATAAGGTATCAATTCTTGTATTAATATTCTTGGTGTTTGTTGTTACAATCCAAATACTTGGCGTCCATCATATGTTGAGTTTGGCACTTGTATTGCGTGAGTTACAATATAGAGCTCATCAATCTGAAGCACAACAAGAAGAAGAAGCTACTGTACCTCTCCCTACAGTTGCTCAACCAACATACATTCCTCCTCAGCCACTGCCAATGCCACTCTCCACTCAATCAATCAACTCATTCGACTATCTTCCACAACCTCAGCCACAACTCCAGCAGCCACCCCAGTACAACTACTACTATTACTACACACAACCTCCACCAGTTACACCTCAGATGATCTAATTGATTGATGTATGATTGATAATATGGCCCAAGGATTTATTTACTCTTATGATAGGACAATAAATAAAGCTTTCCATTGCTGTCGCCTGTGGCTATTCTGTTGTTTCTGCAGTCCATGGAGATAATGGCAGCGTTGTGGATGAACTCGTTCTCAATCTCACTCTTCTCAAGGTTCCAAACGATGAGACTGCGATCCTTGGACGCGCACACCAGTCTCGAGTCATCGAGGTAGCGCAGACATGAGATGGCCTCCTTCTGAGCGGTGCACACTGCGCTGAAGCGACGCGAGGCAATGTTGAGGATCTCGACGTCTCCGCCAAATGTTCCAATGGCGAGAGATTCAGAGTCGGGCGAGAAGACCATAGATGTGATGTACTTGACATCGAACGAGGTGCGCACTGTAGTGGTCTGCTTGTTGGGCTTGATCAATGTGATCTCGTTCTGGCGTCCAGCGATAGCAATCCATTCTCCATCGGGCGAGAAGGCTGCGCATTCAATCCAGTCGGCAGTCTGTGTGAGCTTGATGCACGACTTGTTGCTCCAGAGGTTGACAACACGGTCCCAGCCAACAGATACGTAGGTATCGTCGTCGTGCTTGTATGCGGCAATGGATGACACCTTGGACTGGTGAGCATTGTAGGTGGCCCGCTCTGTAAAGTCAGGGGCAACGTCATAGACGACCAACTCTCCATTCTGCTTGCCAACGACAATCTTTCCATTGGCGGTGAAGGCGCATGATGTGGGGATAGAGTTGTTGGACACGATGGTCTTGATGTTGTTGCCGGTCTTGGTGTCCCAGATCTTGATGCACTTGTCATCACCCACTGTGACCAGGAGCTTGCCATCAGTCGAGTATGAGCAGTCGTTGATGTAGGACTGATGGGCTGTGACCAGGTTGGTGAGGTTGGTGAAGTCCCAAACCTTGACCGAGCCATCCTCTGAAGCTGATGCCAGTGTCTTGGCGAATGATTTCTCGCTGCTGCCAAAACTGCTGGTGCTGCTGCCAGAAGAATCCTGTCCGAGGAAGACGGTTTGCTTGACGGGACCAGAGTGTCCTGTGAGGGTGGCCAGACAGAGACCAGAGATAGGGTTCCACTTCCTGAGCTCTCCATCGTCAGACGACGAGAGGATGGTATCGCCACCCGTATGCACAATGTCGCTGATTCTGGAGGCATGCTTGAGCGAGGTGAGCTCAGATCCAGATGGGTCCCACACCTTGATTGTACCATCGAACGAGCTGGTGATGATGTACTTGTTGTCCGGTGTGAAGAAGCCCTTCTCGATCGAGCCCGAGTGGCCCTTTAGTGTGATCAGCTCCTTCTTGCTGTTCATGCTCCATACCTTGACGTTGAAGTCCCAGCCACCGCTGACCAATCGCTTGGAGTCGGGTGAGAAGGCAACAAAGTTGATCCAGTCCGTGTGGCCAGTGAGCTTGCCAACCTCCTTGAAGCCATTGACGAGCCAGAGAGTGATCGAGCAGTCTCGCGACACAGTGGCGATATACTTTCCGTTGGGCGAGAAAGTAACGTACTTGATGGTATTGAAGTTGCCGCCCAATGTGGCTACGTGCACACCGTTGCGCCACACCTTGCTAGTGAAGTCGTCCGAACCAGAGACCAAGAGACCTGCTTCAACTGGCGAGAAGGCCACAGAGTTGATCGTTTCGTTGTGAGCTGCCTCGATGGACGAGACCTCCTCGCGGTTGACCACGTCCCACACACGGATCATACGATCCTCAGAAGTGGAGGCAAGATTGAGGCCATCAGCGGTAAACGACACACCACTGATTGCTCGAGTGTGACCGGTGAGCTTGGCGAGCAGCTTGAAGCCTGTTGTAACAGAGCTGCTTGGGGAGACGTCAAACAAACGGACAGCACAATCTGAGCAGCCGGCTGCCAAGATAGATCGGCTGGGGGAGTAGGCCATGCAAGTTGCGTACACGCCGTCCTGGAGGTGAAGGTTCTCCAATTGCACACCAAGTGTTGGGGTCCAGATCTTGAGTGTGGCGTCGTCGGACGAGGTGACAAAGTGCTCACCGTCCTTGGAGAAGGAACAGTAGTTGACGGCCTTGGCGTGATGACCAATCACAGACACCAGCTTGGCTGACTGGATGTCAAAGAGGAGCACAGAGGCGTCCATGGCCGTGGCAATGACTTGCTTGCCGTTGGGAGAGAACTCACAGCACTTGATCGATCCCTTGACTGTGCTGGACACATCCATCGTGTGCAGGAGACGCTGCTTGGCGATCGTCTCGAAGGGGTTCCAGACCTTGATAGAGCCATCCCATGAAGCCGAGGCAATGTGTGTGCCATCGTGGTTCCAGGCCACGTGGTTGACAGGCTTGGAGTGAGCACGGATGTTGCGGTAGATCGAGCGGTCAGTGATGTTCCAGACGATGACCGACGAGTCCCAGCCACCAGACACCAGGTAGTTCGAGTCGGGGGAGAACCTGCAGCAGTTAACTGCCTGCTGGTGGCCCTTGAAGCGGTGCATTGGTGCGCCAACCACAGTGTCCCAGAGAATGACTGAGTTGTCCCAAGAAGCTGATGCGAACAGCTTGCTGTCGGCCGAGAAGGACAGCGATGAGACCCAGTTGGTGTGACCCTCCAAGGCCCACAACTCTGCGCCGTTGGCTGTGTTGTAGATGTGGATGGAGCAGTCCTTCTTGGCAACGGCCATCAACTTTCCATTGGGAGAGTACTCGACGGCGGTGGCGCCTCCCAGACCTGCCAGGGTCTGCTTGCAGGCGTCCTTGCTCTCGGGCTTGTTCTGCCACTCAATCCATGAATCCTTGTGTGTGTTCTGATGGGTGCGAGCGACCTTGGCGGCAAAGGATGATGATGGTTGGTTGGCAGCCTCCTGGAATACGAGCTGAGGTGAGCGCGAGATAATGTGCGACGTAGTGGCGACGAAGCGGTAAAAGTCACGCAGGTTGTCATAGATGAGCTTGCTCTTCATCTTGGCGCTGGACAGTGTGGACGAGGATGAAGACTTGTCGGCGTTGAGCTCATCACCCAAGCCATCGACGTAGTCACCAATCAACTGGAAGGTCATGCCCAGCTCACACTTCTTCTGCACAAACTCGAGGTTGCACAACACGCTCTCGAGCTGAGCCAAGTTCTTAGACTTGGCGAGATGGTAGGGCAGCTCGGAGATAGCCTTGGCATCGCCGCCCACGTAGTTGCCTGTGCCGGTGGGGTCGACAGCGGCGATGTAGAAGGCAGCCAGCATCTTGTGGACGTTGACAGCCGACTCTGAGATAGTCAAGTATCTCTTCATGACGGCAAGCTTCATCTGGTGATGGAAGAACTCAAAAGTTCCATCAGAGCTTTGCATGAGGTATGGGAGGATGCTGCGGAGGAGACGCGACCAGATACCAGCTGGCAGCTGTGTCTCATTTTGATGGGTGGCGCGACGGGCCAGCAAGGTGACGAGGTCTGCTTCGGAGAGTCCGACACGAGAGCAGGCAATGGCACTCAAACAGTTGGCAATGAGCTGCTTGCCGTGGTCCCTCTCGAGACGCTCCATGATGTCGTCAAACAGACGTGGCAGCGTTGGGGACAGCTGCTTGATCTTGTCACTCAGCTCTTCAAAACCTCCAAACAGTCTGAGTTCCTCACATGCTAGCACGAGGTAGAGTGGGTGCACAGCGTCAGCCTTGGTCAGCAGCGAGCGAAGTTGATTGTTGGAGGGCGAGTCGTCCAGACGCTTGCGATAGTCGCCCAACTTTGTCTGCACAAGCACAGCACTGTCACGCACGTCCATGGGCTCGACTATCAGGTCGAGTGGCTGTTGCTTCCTACGCTTGAAAATGGAGAGTGTGTGGTCACCCTCGGCCGCACTCACGATCAGCTTCACAGGCGAGACCACTGGCAGCCAATCAAGGGACTGTGCGCCGTTCTTGGTAGACAGCTGGTCGATGCCGTCGATCAGAACAATAATCTTGGCACGGACTGAGGCCTTCTTCATGAGCACTGGCCAGAACAACTTGAGCTGCTTGTAGTCCGTGGGGATTGTGTCGGTCATGTTGAGCTTGGTGACCACCTGGTAGCAGATGCGGTGGAGAGCGGCAGCAATGTCTGTGGACGATGAGGTCGATCCGACGTAGTGCGTTACAACGAGAGCGGGGAGCGAGTTCTTGAACTTGTGCTTGTTGTCCTCGCGGTACTGGTGGAACTGTTCGACAAAATGAGCGAGCAGGGAAGACTTGCCCGAGCCGGCCTTGCCTCCCACAACGATGATGTTGGTCTTGTTGGTGGACACCTGCAACTTGGACACCTTGTTAGAATTGCCGAATGGACGCAGCACCTCGACAAACTTGAAGAGACAGTTGATGTCGTCCTTACGACCGACGAATCTGCGAGCCTTGGACTCGGCGTAGACCTCTTGCTGGTTGGTCTCGCTGGCCATCAGATCGATATGCTCCTCGGACTCCTCCTCGATGGGGCACTCCTGATTGATCCTGTTCCAAAGGTCGTCCAGCATGTGTTGGTGCAGGTCCTCAAGGCCGGTAGTGGTGGGCAAGCCATCCACAACACCGCCCCAGGTCGCAGAGTAGGTGTAGTATGAACTCTTCTGGCGCACAACTGACTTGAGGTTCTCCAGCTTCACGGCAGACTCGCGGTCCTCGGTCTCAAAGTGCGAACGATACTCCTTGGGTACCTCCCAAATCAATGAGGGGTCACGGATGTAGAACAGGGCCTTGTCGGCGCCAGCATTCATGGCCGACACCATCTCGAGCTCGGTGATTGAGCGGCCCTTGGGATACTCGCGCACCCAGTCGTAACGCTCCTCGCTGCTGAGCTTGTAGTTGGTGGGCACCCAACCGTAACGCTGGCCAAGCAGACCGACAAAGAACGGCTTGCAGCGCTCGACCTCGTCGAGACACATCTCCACACTGCGGTTCTTCAAGCTCTCCTCCTCGGTGATACCCCAACGCAGGTCGACCTCGGTGATGTGGATCTTGCGGCGGGCGCAACGCTCACGAAGCTCAGGGAACACGTACTTGACGAGCAGGTCACGCTCGCCGTGCATGTCCAGGAATGTGGACGAGATGAAGATCCTGATATTGGTCCAGGGCTTGAGCGTTGAACGGGGCACGCCCACCAGTCTCTGGATGTCCTGGTTCAAGTCCTCAGCCGACCTGTGGCTTGCAGCTGCGGCGGCGGCAGAGGCCGCGTCAGTGCTCTGCGATGAAGCAGTCTCGCTCTGCTTAAGCAGTGGCAGCTTCTTGATCTGGTCGATCTTCTCGATGTACTGCAGCTGCTGATCAGCGCCACCTCGCTCAGCGATGAACTTGAGGATCGAGTCACTGAAACCCGAGATGTAGACGTCGTTCTGGTGAGCGTCCGACTCTTGCACCTTGCCGCTGCCACTGAGGTTGATGTTGACGAACAACAAGTCGCCATTGACGTCCTGGCGATACTTGGTGAGGATGTTCTTGTTGAACTGCTCAGACTCAAACTGCACGGTCTGGTGGTTGAGCACCACAATGTTGTCCACGCGCTTCTTCTCTAGGATCATGTCCATCACGTAGCGAGTTGGGAAGAACTCGTAGGTGTTTGTTGGATGGAAGTTGGTGCTGATTGTCTCCTTGAGAGTCTTGATGTTCTGGAGGATCGAGTCGGTGCTGACATGCTCGACTGGCATCAAGAAGACCTCCTTGTCGTCGTTGGGCTTCTTGCCAACGAGGACCAACTGGCACTCCTCGCTCACATACTTGCACATGAGACCCAGGAGCAAGGCCGACTCAACCATGGTGTATTTGCCGTTGCTCTTGCAAGTGGTCTCGCCACCACCAACGTAGACAAACACGACGGTCGTGCCACGGATTGGCTTGACGTTGAGCGTGGTGGACAACTTGACCGATGTGTCCAGGGCGGCACGGTACTGATCAAACAGATCCTTGGGTGGGAGGTAGGTGATCTTGGTCTGCTTCTCAGCGGCCCACTCCTTGAGCTGGTCAATGTCCTTGGGGATCGCGTCAAAGGCGGCCAAGAAACGCAGTGGGAACTGCTTGGAGTAGGCAATGGTCTGCTCGTTGGTCAGCTTCTTGATGATCCAGTCGTGGTACGAGCCTTGGACACCGCACACGATCATGTTGCGCAGGTTACGAAGCATGGCCATGAAAGGGAGCTTGTTGTGATCGATCAGCTCCTCCCAGGTTGTGGACTTGTTGCCCTTCTCAGAGAGCAAGGTCTCCCAGGTCTCGGGCACGGGCAGCTTCATCCTCTTGTTGGCGCGCTCAGGGTCAAAGTCGCCTGGCAAGTTGAGCTTCTTGTATTCGTCATAGGTTGCTGGGTACTTCTTGCCCAGGATGCACATGACGTTGTAGTTTGGTTGAGAGATATGCAGCACACGAATCAGCTGCTTCAACGATGCTGTCTGGTTCTCCTCAAACTCCTTCATCAATCTCTCCTTGTCCTCTGGATGCTTCTTGATGAGTTTCTGTTTGGTTGAGTGAGTGATGGTGTTAGTATTGCGTGATGGATAGATTGGCGTGGGCGAGGGAGTGGATGGATAGACATACCTTTAACTTCTTTCTCTTTCTCTTGATCTTGGTCTCAGTGTTGTACTTGCCAAGTTGGTAGGCGTCAAAGTCTGGGAACTTGTCCACCATTACATTCCTCAATGACTTGGGAATGGAGTTGGAACTACATGGGTGGTGGAAGGGCAAGAGGTTAGTCATTGTTTCATTGAGGGTGGATGATGGTGTTGGACATGTGATGGATACATACTCGGTAAGCTTGGACACGATTGTTGGCAACTCCAACCAGTCGGAGGGGATCTTGATTGATTCGCTAAAGTAGCGCTTGATGAATGGCTGGCAGGGCGCGATGACTGCGGCCAAACACAAAAGATAGTTGGCAACAGTTCGGATGCCAAGTTCATCACGTGTGTACAACGCCAACTTGAGTACGAACTCTGGGTCGTAGTGGGCGATGCTGTACACCGACGTGATGATGAGCTCCAGTGTCGGTGACATCTGGTTGAAGCGTGGCTCTTTGATCATCGAAGCCGAGACGACGTTGATCAGCTTGAGCTTGAGCTGCACGAGCTGGTTGGGGTCCAGCGCCTGGAATGGCGCGACCTGGAGTTCGCTAAAGAACTCGGATTGTTTCTTTCCTGGAGACGACGATGACGACGATGATCCAGCCTGATTGTCAAGTCCTGAGGATAGCGGATTGGGAGCATGTGAGCCACCACGACCGCCACCGCGGCCGCCGCGGCCTCCTCTACCACCACGTCCTCTGCCTCTATCATTGCCACCACGAACCATCTTCTTCTTATTCTATCTCACTCTCTTTAAATTATTCAGTCCGTTGTTATTTATATTCTTTAATTCAACAACAACAACAACTACTTTTGTTTGTTTGTTAATGTTGTTGATTGATTGTTTTTTTGTGTAAACTACAGTAGTATATATTGTTGTACAACTTATACACGTCGAAGGTTGTTTGAATGAATGAATGAATGTGCAGGATGATGTGTCAACAACACCTTCAAGTAGGGACCTCAAATTAAATGAAGTTGAGCGAAATGGATATTTTTAGTCTTTTTGTGTTAATTTGATCAGAATGAGTCCAGAATGAAGATGGATCGGTGGATCGTGCTTGGGGGTCAAGCCCAAACACATCTTCAGACTGATCGAACTTCTACAATCACATGATAACTCGACTAATTCTCCATGATCCAATCAATCAAGGTCGTGTCACCAATGTAGTATTTTCGAAAGTTACATAACAGTAGTCAGTGTCCCGTTGCATCACCATTGATCCAATATTGATCGAACCATGTTTGAATAGTGGAGCATCCAATACCATTGTGTGGAACTCTCCATATTCACCTGCAAGATCAACTGATGGTCCACCACTTCCATCTCCATCAACTTGTTGTTGTTTCAGTCTTTCGGCATTGAGATCTCGCAGATGTTGTATCAGCTGTGGAGTGAGTTGCTGACCGACCAATGTGCTCATGTCGAATGATGGTCCAAACTTGGTGACGTTGGCGCATGATACAATGACTTTGAAGTTGCGAGCAAAAACGTCGTCCAAGATGTTCTGGCGAGGCAGCTCAAACAGTGGTCGAACGAGCTCGACGCCCGTCGTCTCGACTGCGCGACCCATGAAGTTGTTGCAAACATCAAGTATGTCACCAGTGATCAAGTATCGAACGATTAGCTCCTCGCGCAGTTTGGTGGTGATCTGTTGTCGATATGAATCGAGGTAGTTTGGTCCATCGATGTAGACTGTATGATGTGGGAGACCCAATGCCTGAGCCTGTATAGCTACCAATGTCAAAGGATGTGCTTTGAATGGTTTATCTCTTGTTGCACTTGGAGCGAATGTTACCAATGCCACTACATCATAACTATCATTCAATCTATGTAAAGCCAATGTACAATCCTTTCCTCCTGTGAAGCTTATTACTGCTCTTGGTCTATCCATTACACTAACTATTGTTTGATTGATCGTTTGTTTGATTGACCTTTCGTTTGATTGATCGTTCGTTTGTTTGAATGTGTGAGTAGTATATAATGAATGAATGACGATGATGATGTGAGAAAGAATAGATGAATGAAATATTCGCATTTCATGTCCCCGAGTCCAAGGAATGATTCCGTTCCATAAATTAAAAAGTTTTCCCCCCCCCCCACTCTCACCAGCTCCTTACTTGATGACCGAACTTGGAAGTCAATCTAATCACTCATTCATTCAACTTCAGGGTAGTGTACAGATAACAATAAAGTCCATTCCATTCCAATGGCATCATCAACTCTTCAATATCCTCCTCAAACTCAACCTCCTCAACAACAACAACAACAACAGCAACAACAGAAGGACAGCTCATCATACTTCTCAGAGATAAAGAGAGGTGAACTTAATGAATTACGTCAATATCTAAAGACAGCATCGAATGAACGTGATGTAGAGAAGATAAGAGCATCTTTACAGCGTATTATAGCGTATATGACTATTGGCATTGATGTAGCTGCACTATTCCCCGATGTTATAATGGTTGTAAACACAACTGATGTCATTGTCAAGAAGTTAGTCTATCTCTACATCTGTCATCATGCATTAACAGGCAACAATGACTCATTATTACTACTTGTTATAAATACATTATGTGTATGTATTCATTCATTCATTCAATCATTCAATCCATTACTAATGTCAATTTAACAGCTCGACTTCCAGGATGCCAATCCAATGGTTCGCGGACTTGCCCTTCGCAGTCTATGCTCTCTAAAGTAGGTACGATGATGGTCATTGGATATACACTCCTTGCTCACGCGCCACGATCACGAACAGCTCTCAGACAACGTTCGAGTACTCTTACAAATGCGTGGTCAAGTCACTCAGCGATCCATCGGCATATGTGCGCAAGACTGGTGTACTAGGATTGGCCAAACTATATCGATCAAAGTCTGGCAATGGTCATGGACAAGGACAAGATGGCGACCATGACGAGTCATTATTCGAATCATTGGTACCAAAGATTTATGGAATGATCATGGATCAGGACCCTCAAGTGATCGTCAATGCTGTGCTGACATTGGATGAGATGCGACCCAATTGGATCGTCACACAACCAGTCTGTCGCCACCTAATGTCCAAGTTCAAGGTGCTCAATGAATGGGGCCAGTGCGCCGCCATCAACATCATCATGCGCTACAACAGCATCACCGAAGATGAGATGCTCGACTTCCTTGTGAGTTTGTCGCGAATGAATGAATAGTGCGCGAGTGAGGCGTTGACTAACTCATCACAATATAGAACTTCTTTGATGATAGACTGAAGCAATCAAACAGTGCATTGGTGTTGGCGACGATCAAGTTGTTCCTCAAGATCACAGAGAGTGATGGCAATATTCATGAGCAGGTGTATGAGCGACTGCGCGACCCTTTGATCACACTGATGGAGAATGGCGAGTCGGACGAGACTGCCTACACAGTGCTCTCACACATATATCTATTGATGAGCCGTGCGCCCACATTGTTCCAACGCCACTACAAGTACTTCTATTATCGACACAGTGAACCATTGTACATCAAGACCCTCAAACTGCGGATACTGCGAGAGTTGGTCTGCGCACACAACGTCGACGACATTGTCGAGGAGATGAGCGCCTATGTGTTTGAGAGCGCCGAGCTCGCCAACCACGCAGTCGAATCAATCGGCCACATTGCCAAGCTGGCGACGCACTCTCAGCACACACTGAACAAGCTGATGCAATTCCTGGACACCAATGACGAGGCGATCGTAGCGCCAACAGTCGTGGCACTCAAAGACTATCTGCGAATGTATCCAGAGTGCGCCACACGCGTACTCCCTGCTGTGGCCACAGACACTCGTCTGGATGAGCTACCAGAGTCTGCGGTTGAGGCCAAAGAGGCAGTATTATGGATGATTGGCGAGTACCCTACACTTGTGGAGGATGCACCATATATCATTGAGCGATACTTCAACGAACACTTTGACAAACAGCCAACCAGTGTCAAGTTGCAACTGCTGGTGTCCACTGTGAGGCTATTCCTTGGAAATGGTCATGGCAATGGCGATGCAACATCCAGCCACACCGGCGAAATATATCCAATCATACTCAAAGTGTTCAAGTCATGCTCGTCAATCACATGCGATCCAGAACTACGCGACCAATGCCTGTATTATTACCGAACCATACTTTATGATATTGACAAGGTATGTCCTGTGTCCAGCTGATCAGCTGTCCATCCAACCTAACCTCGCCCCAACCCAACCTCGCCCACAGGCCTCCAAGCTGATCAACATCAAGTGTACAAAGAACGATCATTCATTCATTGAAGATGAGATTATGGAGTTTAGAGTATGTAGTAAATTCGGCCAGTCTGTTACCGACCTGAAGCCAACTAATAGGCTCCCTCAAACACTATAGGATAAGATATACGAAGAGTTCAATACTCTATCAATCATATATGGAAAGCACTCTTCAAGTTATATGAGACAACCTGGAGACACCAATGACAAGGACAAGTTGCTGGCGAGCATGGTTGTTGTCTCACCAAATGCATCATCACCAGTCCAATCAACGTCATCACCAAAGTTACCTCAATCATCATCACCTCAACAGACCTTGTTGGACCTAGACACCTCAACACAGAACCTTGTTGACATATTCACATTGGAACCATCACCAGACATGGAGCCAGAAGAGTTCCAAACACTATGGTCCAAACTTGATGAAGGGTATGTCCACTGGAACTATTCCAATCATCCAATCATTCACTCACTCAATCAATCAAACAGACAAAAGATGGAGTTCAAGTTGGCAAACATGCCAGCTATTGAACAGGTGGAGACATGTCTGGCGAATCGAGGCATTGTGTGTCTAGCGTATGGTAGCGTGGATGGTTTGACAAAGTTGTATTATCATGCCAAGCAACAAGACGACACTAGCGCTACTGTCACTGCCACCATCTTCTTGATTGAAGTGATCATCAACGAAAAGACCTTGTTGATGTCACTCTTGTTCAAGTCCACTGATGACAAGCAACTCCATTCCAAGTTACTGCCACTATTCTTCTCAACCCTTTCACAAGTGATACCAGGACTAATGTGATGTGATGATGTGATTGACGTGATCTACACTGCACTGATGTGTGTCAGTTTGGATCAATGATCCATCACTCGCTCAGTCAATCAATGACTTCACTCATTCATTCACTCAATCAACTCAAGGTAAAGCCTATTTATGATCATGCATTATCATAATGCAATGATGATCGTGTCAGTCCAGTCAGTGACTGAGTGTGACATATTAGGACGAGTTGCCCCGTTTGGCATCTGATTGGACAGACACTTGTGGCCTGAGATCACAAGTTTGTCGTCTTTGTTGTTTTGTGCGACACTGACACATGGGTCACATGATGTCATTTTGTTTTAATTATATCAGCAGTCGCGCGTTAAATCACAAGTAATAATAATAGTAAAATTTAATAATAACATTATGATGGTTCCAAAGACAAGGCTTTTGTTTTATTAATTCTATTCTCGACATCTGATTGGTGACCACCTAACTTATTGACCTATGCTCCAGCTTGCGGGCATGTCCAAAAAGACCAACAACAAACAAAAAAAAAGTCGACGGGTATGCGGAGCTAGAGGTGAGGTTGGACTTCTCCTTGTATCTCGTGTGAGCTGGCTCTCTCGTCCAACTAATCAAAAACTTGTGATTAGATTTGCTCACCCCCACACACTCGTGTCCAATTGATTGATTCACACAAACACACACGAACGACGGTCTGTCCATCGGGTGTATCTATCTATCTTGGTCTACTTATTGTCTGTTGTTTGTTTTGTCCTCAGACTCCCAACCCCAAACAGTTCATTCAATTGAATGGTGATGAGATCGGGTCAACGCGAGCAGAAGTTGAGAGCAACAACAGACAATAAGCAGATATCGATCACAAGGTCATGACCTTCGGCTTAGTCCGCTCGTACCCGTTCCCCTTATTCCCCTTTGCTGATGACATTAGGGTTGTTGTTGTCCGTACCCCTACTTATCCCTGCTGTTGTTGTCCCGTCCAATACTCCCACTCCCACCCACTCATTCCTTCAATCACTTCCCTCATTCAATCATACTCTTGAGAGTTGAGTAGATTACTATATTCATCATCTTATCTTGTTGTATCTCTATCTATTTATATCTATACTTATAATATATATATACTTGTACTATTACTACTTAATACCAATCCCTCAATCAATCAATCAATCATACATCAATAGTATTGTAATAATAGAGATAAGATAAGAGATGACAGCATCAACAATGCTGGACAATTTAAAGAATAGGATATTGGGTAGAGTGTCAGCTGAACCGAGAAGGGTGGTAATAGATCAGTCGGCACCAAAGATAAAGAGTATACATGTGGACAACTATATAAAGACGTCAAAGTATACAATCTTGACATTCCTGCCAAAGAACTTGTACGAACAGTTCCGAAGGATTGCCAACATGTACTTCCTGCTCATCGTCATCCTCTCCTTCACGCCCATCTCACCCAACAAGCCCGGTGGCAGTCTTGCCGGACTCTTCCTAGTCATCGGCATCAATGCCATCAAAGAGGCAATCGAAGACTTTGTAAGTTGACATGTGAGGGACACACTCTCTGGAACCATTCCACTCACTCAATCACACGATCATTCAAACATATATAGAGAAGATATCAATCGGATAAGGAGATTAATAACAGACCAGCAACATTGATTAAGGATGGAGAGGAGTATTGTGAGAAGTGGAAGAATATTAGAGTTGGTGATATTGTTGTCGTGAAGAATGGTGAACAATTCCCTGCCGATCTGGTGTTGTTGTCCTCGTCGAATGATGTGTCACAGGGTATGTGCTACATTGAGACTGCCAACCTGGACGGTGAGAACAACCTCAAGACCAAGCAAGCGCTCAAGGAGACCGACTCACTACAGCGTACCAGCGACTTTGTCGACTTCCGCGCCATGATGGACTATGAAGCTCCCGGTATCTCACTCAATCAATTCATTGGCAAGCTTACGATCAACAACATTGAGCATCCACTCAGTCTTGATCAACTACTTATTCGCGTAAGTCAAGTCATCATAATGATTGATTGATAGAGTGGAATCATTCCATGTGACTAACCCCCATCACTCAATCAATCAGAGTACCAAACTGATGAACACCAAGTGGATATATGGTGTTGTGGTGTACACTGGACATGAGACAAAGTACATGTTGAACACAATGGCAACACCTTCCAAGCGTAGTAGGATGGATCAAACAGTCAATCATATTCTTATCTGTGTGTTTATAATCGAAGCCATACTATGTTTGATCAGTGCACTGATCGGATACCATTACGAGAAAAATGGACAGGACATCTGGTACCTGATGCCCAACCAGAACTACACGATCAATACTGTTGGCCGCTTCTTCACCTTCCTGGTGCTCTACGCCACCATCGCCCCATTCTCCATGTACGTGTCGATTGAGATCGTTCGTGTGCTGCAGTTGGTGGCCATCAGCCGAGACAAGAACATGTACTACGCCGAGCTGGATGCTTATGCCAAGGCGCGCACGTCCAACCTCAATGAGGAGCTGGGCCAGATCGAATACATCTTCTCGGACAAGACTGGAACTTTGACTCGCAACCAGATGGAGTTCAGACTGTGCAATATCAATGGTGCCATGTATCACGGACACAAGTCCGAGGGTGGCTCACACTTGGAACATTCCATGAAAGCCAGCCAGCAGTCAACAGCGCTTGCCACCTCAGAGACTGCACTCATTCATGATCAAGATGGCATCAGTCTCAAGAAGTTGTCAATCGATGACTCTGTCGCACCAATGGGCTCTGGCTCTGGCGCTGAGACTGCAGGTGGATCAGAGTATGACAAGGTCGACATGTCAAAGGCTGTAAACATTGAGTTCTACATTGCCATGGCACTCTGTCACACTGTAGTCCCCGATGCATCCAGCGGATCAGTCAAGTACTCTGCCACCTCACCCGATGAGGCAGCACTCGTCGAAGAGTGTGCCAGTGCTGGTGTCAAGTTAATTGTATGTATCATTCAATCATTCCAGAAAGAGGAAGACAACAGACTCACTCACTCACTCATACTACCACTCAAACTATTAGTCGAGGAACCAGGACATCATTGTGTTGGAGGTGTTGGGAGAGAGCAGGAGTTACAAGCTACTCAATACACTAGAGTTCTCAAGTGATCGCAAGATCATGTCTGTGATCGTTGGCAACTACAACAACAATGATGAGATCATTCTTTACTGCAAGGGTGCTGACTCTACCATCATTGCCAACCTCATTCAATCATTCGATGCAAACTTACTCCAAGCCAACCATAATGCACTCCATGTAAGTCATCCATCACTCACTCAATCACTCAATCACTCACTAACTCACAAACTCATTCAATCAATCAATCAGGAATACTCATCACAAGGTTTGAGAACATTATGTTATGCCAAGCGTATGATATCAGTTGAAGAGTATAGACAGTGGAATCAGGACTTCCAACAGGCACGCCTGTCAATGGAGGAAAGAGATCATCGTGTATCAGAGGTGGCCATTAGGATAGAGAAGAATTTGGTAATGATGGGTGTAGTCGGTATCGAGGACAAACTACAGGATGGTGTTGAGGATACCATTGCCACATTGCAGCGAGCGGACATTAAGATTTGGATGCTCACTGGAGACAAGCAAGAGACAGCCATTAACATTGGAGTCTCGTGCAAGTTGATTGGCAATCATCGTATCCTCATCCTCAACGAGCCCAACACCGAGGCACTCCTCGCCAAGATGGGCCACTACATCAATGAGGTCAAGGCCGCACCAACCACAGCCGACGGACCTGAAAAGTTCGCTCTGGTCATTGACGGCCATACCCTGTCCCTTGCCATCGACCATGCCGTAGAGGAGGTGTTCTACAACCTGGCCAGTATGGTCCACTCTGTGGTCTGCTGTCGTGTCACACCATTCCAAAAGGCTGAGGTGGTGCGTATTGTCCGCGACAGGACCAAGGGTGTCACCCTGGCAATTGGCGACGGTGCCAACGATGTCAGCATGATCCAGAGGGCACATGTCGGAATTGGTGTTATTGGATTTGAAGGACGTCAAGCTGTTCTCGCCAGTGACTATGCCATCGCTCAGTTCAGATTCCTCGAGCAACTGGTCCTCGTACACGGACGCTACAACTACAAGAGACTTTCCACATTGCTCTGCTTCTCATTCTGGAAGAACATCGCCACGGTGCTGATGCAGCTGTGGTTCAACACTCACACTCAGTTCTCTGGCCAGACCTACGCCGATGATATCAACAACATCCTCATCAACATTATCTTCACCTCATTCCCAATCATTATTTATGCCGTCACCGATAAGGACATCAATCCATTATATGTTATCAAGTACCCGATATTATTCAAAGAGACCCAAGAGGGCAAGAATGTAAGTGCCATGGCAATCCAATCATCCAATCGATCAAACATACTAACTCAATCAATCAATCAATCCAGTTCACATGGAAGATATTTATGTCTTGGATGGTACATGGAATTTACTGTTCGTTGGTTATCTATTTCTTCATGTCGAGCATCTACATCGATGGCGCTAGCAGCTCCAGTGGCCTAATTGGTGGCCTTTGGACCCAAGCTTGTGCCTCCTTCATCGCACTCACCTTGATGATTCAGATCATGATGATCTTGGTCGTAAAGTATGTATTTGTTTGTTCTCCAATCCTACATCCATCCAACCAATCAGAACACTAACACCATCCATTTCACTCTCTATTAGCCATTGGAACAAAGCTCAACACTGGACTACTTGGGTATCGATCACTGTGTTTATCATTTTCCAGATAGCATACAGCTTTGCAGCCAATATGCTTGGACTGGGCTACTATTACATGGTGTTCATCAACCTGCTCAAACAACCAACCTTCTACCTATCACTCATTCTCGTCATTATCGTCTGTCTATTGCCAGTGATCATGATTGTTCAGTATGTATACAATCCTACCCTATTGTTCATTGACATCATACTGACTCGTTCTCCTCTCCCAACCAAACAGTATCAACAGGACGTTCTTCACGCAACCACTTCATGTCGCCCAAGAGTTGGCAAGAAAGGAACGCGATGGATTCTTGGAGGATGATGAAGAGTAAATCCATACCATTCATTTTCCATATGTTACCATTACAACTACCTACATTGATGTATCCAAGGCCTCGAGGCATGGACAAAGATGTTGCTATACCATACATATATTATATAAACTATTATTACTTCTCTAGATATTGATCGATTAAATATTCAATGACCGATAATTATGTATATTACTTGTTGTTGAAGATGATTGTCTATCAATCAATCATTCAATCAATTTAGAGAACACTGCTATCTTGGACAGTGAGCTTCTCAAGGCTCACGGCTGATGGGTCCGATGAGGTGGCCACTGGGGACTCGACACCAAAGATCTTGTCCTCGGCTTCGGTCCATCGTCTAATACCCTCCTCGGCAAAACGTCTCTGATCTTGGACAAACTGCTTCAGGGAAAGTGCCACCTCCAGCTGCACAGTCTTGACCATGTCCTTGGTCTCTGACACCAGTCTGTTTGAGATCTGGTCGTAGCCACCCTTTGACACGTCGTGCTCATCCTGCTTCTCGCTGACGTGCTTGCCAGACTTTTGTGCACTCTTGAGATTGTAGACGGCGGCGCTGTACTTGGCGCGCACCTCCTCCTGCTCCTTCTCCAAGGCGATCACCTTCTTGACGGCACCCTCGTACAGTGCTGTGAGCTGGTTGCCCAGGCGATCGTAGAAACCAACGGAGTACTGTTGGAACAACAATGAGCCGTCCTGTACACCGCTGCCAACCTGCATCAATGACACTGACAATGGTACAGTCAAGTTTGAAATATAGTTGGTATGTGATGTCTTGTCACCAAACTTGGTGAATATCTGAGCCAATGCCTGTCCTTGTTGAACCTGTTTATCTGTTTAATTTGTTATTGGGGCTGATGATGAGTACTCCTGTCCTACTATGCCTGTTGCGTGGCATTGTCTTGTTTGTCACAGACAACATACCAGAGTGAACACAATAGTTCTTTGACAACTCTGTCAATAACTTCAAGCACCACTTCATATTCTTGATCTGTCCCTTGGCATTGTTGACCTCTTCAGTCTCCTCTACCAAGTCAACGATTGAAGCCTTAGCAGCCTCCTTTGTCTTGTTCAATACATCCAATCCCTTCTTAAACATCTTATCTTTATATCTTTATCTGTGTGTAATGTAATGTATATATTATGTGTAATAATAATTCTGTGAATGAATGTATGAATGATTGAATGAGAGTTGAAGTGATGTGTGTGAGGTTAGGGAAAGGAATGGAAGGGTCTTACCTTGCGAGGCTGTTGTTGTTGATGTTGATGTAGAGTGATGGTGGTGTGATTGTGGTGTGAAGTGGTGATGCGTGAGTGAAACTTGGTTATTATAAAATTGAACAAATTCAATGAAAGTGATCACTTGTTGTATCCCTGGGGGTTAATGTTGGACCGACTGACCGACTTTAGTAATATTTACAAACATCCTTTGTCCAAAAAGATATATATCTTACTTGTTGGTTATTATATGTATGTGTATTTATTATAACTTAAAGAACAAATACATCTGTTGTGAGGTCAAAGAAACCAGAGGGAGGAGGTTGAGCTGGTGCAGGCTTCTCCTCCCAGGTGTTGGTCTTCCAGGCAAAGTATTGGTTCGTGTTGCTCAGTAGTGATTCCCTCTCCTTGTCAATGTCCTGCTGGTCTTGCGCCAGTTTGGACAGTGCCTCCAGATTCAAACACTCCTCTTCAGACAGCTCGTAGTGACGCAGTTGTATCAATGAGATGCAGTTCAGTAGCAATGGTATCTCGATGACAAACTCCTTGTAGAGGTCCTCCAACAGCTTGAAGTACACGTTCAGACTCTCCTTCTTGATGAACATCTGTAGCGCCAGGTCGTCCTGCAGCGCGTTGACCAACACCTCGCCAAACGACTCTGAGTTGGACATCTTGACCTTCTTGGCGTTGGGCTGGTCGACAAAATTGCTGTTGGCATTCACCTTGTTCTTGTTTACATTTGGTACATTGTTGTTTAGGTTGTTGTTGCTGTTGTTGTTGTTGAGGTTGGTGAGGGGTGGGAGTGAGAGTGGCGCGGGCTTGGTGTTGGCGAGTTGCTTGTGTGAGACGGAACTCAGGGTTGGCGTGGCCTTGAGTTTGGGAGCGGGTGGACAGACATTGGGAGAGTCATCGGACATGGAGCCACGACGGATGAGCTCGGATGGCGCGGCGATCGATGAACGTCTGGCCATCATCATGGAGTTGGAGGGCTGTTCGGCAAACAGGTTGGCAGGCACCGAGGTGTTGGGAACATTGCCGCTGTTGTTAAAGGTGATCATTGAGCAACGACGATTTGGCATCTTCTTGACGACGACATTGGGCATCTCATGAGCATTGCCGCCTGGACCAGTGGGTTGCTGCATGTTCATAGAGTCGCGTGGTGACTTCTTTGGCTGTTTCTCCTCGCGCTTGGGTGGCTCATCCAACTTGACCAGGGTGCAACAAAGGTCGACGTATGTGGCAAACTCATCCTGGTTGTCGCACATGCTCTGCCAAACGGCAGCGAGGATCTCAGTCTTGTTGTTCTTCTTGAGCGTGGGCTTCATCTCGAGGAACAGGTTAACGATCTTGCTCTTCCAGATCGCACGTGAGTCCTCGATGATATTACTCTCAATGATGGATAGCAGTACTGACAGGTTGCTGTTGTTGCCACCAGATGAGTTGCCACCGGCGTTGGATAGCTCCGGCGACTCGCGGTGGGGACCTGCTCCCAGCTCTGCGCCATTGGGAAGAACGGGTGAGCAGTCTTGTGGGTCGCGTGGAGCCTTGGGTGAGATGAAACCCGAGGGCAAGTTGCTCTCAATGTTCTTCAAGATTAACTTGTTGGCCAACACTGGTAGCAATGACTTGTGCTCGCCACTGTCGCCACTCAAACTAAACTGCTGCTGCTCATTGTTATCAATGTCCATTGGCTGTTGCTGTTGGAGGTCTGACAAGTTGAGTCGCTGTATGTTGTGCTTGTTGGCCGAGGGGTCGCTTGTGGCACCCAATGGGGATAGGGGCATCTTGGCGCTGGCCCTTCGCAGCCATGGTGACAGGGGCACGACAGGGGCTGACGAAGGCGATGTGGTGCGGTCCTCCAGAATTGTTTCCTTGAACAACATGTAATTCTTGGTGCTGATGGACTGCAACATTGTCTTCCAAAAGATCTGTGACGTGTCGTCGTTGGCGCAGTGTGACGAGAGGAACTTGTTGATCGACTTGCCCATGTCCTCGGCAAAGGCCACGATCTCCTTGTGCAGCGACTCCTGCTCAACTTGCGACTGATGTTGTGAGGGCAGTACCCAGCGGTTGTTCTTGAGCTCGATGAGGCTCTTGAGCATGTATCGCGTCTGTGGTCGGATGTTGGGGTTGACCGAGAGGTTCTGTATCAACTGGAAGCCGTCCTCGATGGCGTGCTGGATGACCAGGTTGGACTGCTTGTTGGCGTTGGCCGAGCTGTCAATGGAGCGGCCGATGATGGAAGCGATCACGCCCAGCGACTCGATCTGGATCAGTGTAAACTCGTTGTGTTCGCTGGTCTCGGTCGAGTCTTTGGGCAGAAAGGTGGAGATTATCCTACTAAAAAAGTCCACGTTCATTATGTTGTATCTATAGCCCTCGGCCAGGAAGCGTGATGCATTGATAATCTTTGCCTTTTGATCGCTCATCATCATCATCATTTGATTGTTGCCTCCAGCGGTAACCAAAATATTCTGTAATATATTAAATTCATTATAATATAATTTTATAATATAGTCTCCAATTGACTAATTATTAGTATTAATGATATTCAAAGATGATGGATGGTGTTAGTATGTCTTTGGTTATCAATGTATGTCATTATTTTCCAGGAATATGTAGTTGTTCCTGGAAGTGAATGAATAGGAGTGGAAGTGAAGTAATGACATACCATGCGTAGATTTCTTTGGAAGATTGGAGCTAACTTGGAACAGAGTTGTGAGAGGTATGGAAGTAACTTGGGTTCATTCATAACCTTTTCAAATACCAGTCTGGTAAGTGTCTCTGCCATTGTAATTTGATCAAACTCATTACATTTGGCAACTATCTGTTGAATCAATACATTATAATTCTCTCTTGAGAGCATATGTAGTGATCTTGATTGATTGATTGATTCGAATTAATATTTGTCTTTCATAATTGTAATATTAATTTAAAATAATTACCTTGTAATAATTTGAAGAGAATCCTCATTGTTGTTGTTATTCTTTTGTTCCATCATTGTTGTTGAATATGTTTGTTTGGATCAATGGCTGGATGTGCGTAGTTTGATTGATTAGGAGTGATTATACCTAAGGTAGAGATAGGGAAAGATATAAATATATATATTATAAAGGTCAGCTGACAGTGCACTCTCTCTCTCTGGTGTTGTAATAATAATAATGATTTAAAAGTGTGGATGTGAAGTGATGGGTGGACTGGACTAGACTGATGGACTGACTGGATATGGTTTGGACTGGACGTGATGAATGAATGAATGATTGAGTTGTTTGGTGATGACTGGATTGATTGATTGATGTGATTGATAGGCGATGTGACGGAGCATATGATGGATGGATGGATGAAGGGATGGTACAGGGAAGGATGATAGTAGGTAGGCTATGATCAAACAGGGATGAAACTCAACTCACATGGTTGCTTCATTACCACCTGTTCGTCCTCCCGCTACTACTACTAATGTTGCCAATACTTGTATTGCTTGCTGAACTACCTCTTCATTCAATGTATGTGTATCCAAAAATAAATCGTTGGCATCCATCTCCGCGGTATCACATATCCCTTCACGCACACACACCACTCACTCCAGTCAGTTCATCATAAGACATCAATAACAACACAGTCACACGCAGCAACTTAGGAGGAGGTGGAGATAAGGCTAGGCAAGCCTGAAAGTGAAAGGTGGTGGATACTCGTTTTAAACAGTGTACGGCAACAACAACAACAACAACAACAACCACAGTGGTAATCCAACATCAATGTACCCACACGGGTACATTGATTTATATGTGTGTATGGAGTGACCGATGGATTGATAATGGTGTGTGTGGATGAATGTGTTTGATTGATTGAGTGAGTGTGTGTGGAGTGTGGTCATCATCCATCCAAGCCATTAACACATTGGACTAGGACAATACCACTTATGTTGTTGAGTGAATGAATGAATGTGCGATTGAGAGTTCCGATGAAGAATGGTGGATCATCCATGAATGTATGTTTTGTTTGATCGATTGATTGATTGTTTGATTGATTGGCTCCTTACACATGTGATAATGAACAGCGCGCAAATGAATGCATTCACATATACTCATTATCATAATAAATGTGGAAGTTTGTATGTATGTTTGATTGATTGATTGATTGAACTTACAATATGATACAAGGAGTTTTGCCAATGTCAAGTCTGACTGAGTCTGAGGGCTAGGGTTGGGGTTGAAGACTGAACTACTTTGAGTTGAATACAAGGGTTGGTTGGGATTGGTTGGAGCTTGAGATGACTTGGAATGAAGACAGAATATGTATTTATGTATGTATAATGATATGATTTGTTATATTTATAACAGAATGTGATTAGAAATGTAATTAATTAGGGATGGTTTAGCTGTTCTTCAAGTCCAGACGAATGTCATGTGTAAGTTGTTGTGTGTATTTGATTGATTGTTGGTTTGAATGGCAAGGTTGGGATGTGGAGGCAGAGGTAGAGTCAAAGATAGAGAAAGGATTGTTAATTAATGATTGATTGATTGATTGACCGATGGATTGGATGAAGGGCTAGGGGGTCTTATTGACAACTCAACAACCAACATCATCTAAAACCATGCAGGCATGCCTCTCAATCGTGTCTACTCTGACATGCTTACTCTGCCCTTCCTGCTTAACACTCCCCCCCTCTCCCTCCCCTCCACTCCACTCGGTCTCCCTCCAATAAACATCAACAACCAAACAAGTTCAAAAGTGTTAAAGAGTTAAAGTGCCTCCCGATGCACTCTAATAATGGGTTGTTCGTCTCGAATGGGAGAGTGAACGGATGTGAAGCGACACAGTGGGAGATTAAATGAGTGTAATATGAGATGGTCCTCGCGAGTAATGAACTGCTGGCATTCAGGTGGTTGGATCATCTTGGATGGACTTTCAACTTATGAACAGGCCCAATTAGTTTGTTTAGTTTGTTTGAGGAGCCTTGGGTTGGTCAGACCAGCGTAGTGGACCCTGACTTGAATGAATTGGGTAAGTTGTTATTGTGTGTGTGTGGTCTGCTGATGTGTCTCCCCGAAAGCGAAGGAGCTACAGTACCTCCAAATTAAATCACCCCACCTCAGATGAGCCTTAACAAAGCCCCTCGTGGTGATTGATTCAATCCACTTCCATCACACACATTAATACTTGATGCCTTAACTATTACTACCCATGTCCACATACTTTTGTCTCCAAAGTCACAGTCATGTGGTCGATCTATTGCATACAGATACGTGTGATTGGATTGCCTCAATCTCCACATGATGTTATTTCACTTTGGATGGAACATGGTAGTCTGGCGCTCCAGCTATTACCATTGTTCAGGCAGGTTTTGTCAGGTCCATTCCAGTGTCGCACGACCCAATCCATCAAGAACAACAATAGCTGTAATCCATCTGTTGCTCGGTTCATTGTACAATGAACCTCCAACTTGTGGATCAATGCCGAAAGTGTTGATGTTGCCAACTTATTGTTCTTGTTGTTGACAATGGTTATCTTCCGAATGGATTGGAGGACAAGGGTCTCTTTGGGGAGGGTTTGTTGTTTATTGAATGATGGAACAGGCAGGAAGGCAAGATGGATGATGGATGGGTGTTGGTGTGTGTATGTGAGTGGAGTAGTAGGATAAGGGTAGGGTCGTTAGGATGCGTCCGTAACGTAAACAGTCGACGTGTTGTTGTTGGATGGATGTGGACATCGAGTCAACTTTATGGGTTGGCAGTCGACTGCCCAACACCAACAAACAAGCATAGTTTGTTGTTTGTTATTGATGTGATTGATGTGATTGATTGTTTGTTTGAGCGATTGATTGATTGATTGTTGTATGTCTCTGGTGGGTTGTTGTATTTAGCAACATCCTTTCTTCTGTTCTGCTGGTGGGGCGAGGGCTGGTACGTTGTTGCTCTTTGTGACGCCGCCATCTGGAATCAAATCAACGCTATAGATAGATGAGATTTGATTGATTGATTGTTCGTTAGTTCACAATAGTTCGGGAGGTTAAGCAAAGCGCATGCCGACATCCAAGGTGGTTGCGATCTTTGTTCATTCGTTGTTCACTCCGCGTTAGCGGATATGACCCAAACCCATTAGTCTACTTACTTTCCTTCTTGTACACTCTGGAAGATAAGCTTGGCTGTTCTCAAAAAGGCCTCCTCTACATTCTCTCCACTACATCATCATTGTGTTAGTATTCTCTCTACCATTCAATCAAACCATTGATATATAACATACGTCTTAGCACTGGACTCAACAAAGATAAGACCGTTCTGCTTGGCAAAAGTGCTGGCCTCTTCGTAGGTGACGTCTCTCTGACCCTCGAGGTCCTTCTTGTTGCCAATGAGCATGATGACTGTGTTGGGGTTGGTGAGGTTTCTCGCGTCGGTCAGCCAGTTGGTCAGATGGTTGTATGTGATTCTGCGAGTGATGTCGTAAACCAGCAGTGCACCAGCGGCACCTCTATAATAGCTTCTGGTCACAGCCCTGAATCTCTCCTGTCCGGCCGTATCCCAAATCTGCAGCTTAATCTTCTTATTATTTACATCCACTATTCTGGTACCAAACTCTACACCAATGGTATGTGGGTTGTCAGGGACGACTATATTATGTTTGATTGATTGATTGATTGTTAGTAAGTATGTTCATGTACCAGTGATATCACTATGATCATTCATTCATTCAATCAATCAATCATTGTCACCTACACTTATTCTCTGTGAACTGATGCAACAGGCAACTCTTGCCAACACCCATATCACCAATGATGATATACTTGAAGATGTACTCGTAAGGGAATGACATTATTTCTAGATTCTACATGTTTGATTGATTCGTAAGTTACTTTATCCTCAATCATCATCACCATCATTATCATTCTTTATCATATTATCATCATCCTACCTCTTTATTATTAATATGATGCTATATACTGTTTCAAAGATCTGTGCTCTGATTGATTGATTTTCTGTATTATATTAATAAAAATGAAGAGGAGATTGTTTGTTTGAATTAGATTGATAGTAGTAATAGTAGCACTTGGTGATGATGGTATATCAAATAAGTGTATGTGCAAGAGTTATATAAATATGAGTAGTAAGTTATGTGTGTGTATGAATGATGATTATGTTACGTGTGAATGAATGAATGTTTGTTTGTTGCTTGCCAGGTTGCTTGTTTGTTTGTGTTTGTTGCTGAGATTGTGAATGAAGTGTGTGCGTGATGGTGTGATACTAATGGAAGGTGAGCGGTGTGGATGTTCTAACAAAAAAAAGGTGAGGTGGTGGTGTGATGGTGAAACAAATTAATTGAAATTCAGTGATTGTCGTCCCTGGGCAAGACTTTCATGTTTGTTTATTGGGGCGTTGATTCTGAAGATTGATTGATTGATTGACGACAATGAATGATACTATCGTTTCCTTGTTTATTATGTATATGTATGAAATAAATAAATAAATAGTACAAGTTTGTTGTTGTTGTTGAAGGTGATTGTGATGAGCGAGTGGAATTGACTGGAACTGGAACTGGAATTGGAAGATTGATCATTCGATCAATCTTCTGATGCAGATGATGATAATGAGGAGGATGAAGTTGAATTGAATATTTGATGATAGTATCGTATTCCATTGTCCACTAATACTGGTTTGCACTTTAGGGTTGGCATGATGACGATCAGAACATTGTCCTCTGTCATCTTTGTCGTGGCCTTGTTCTCCACGGTCTGGCGAAGCAATGCCAACAGCGACCTAAAGATGTTATACACCACCGGGTCCAAACTCTCAAAGATGAACTTGAACTCATTGATCTTTTGTTCAATCGTCTGACTCTGGGCCACTGATGGTGGGTGTGGGGGAAAGTGTTAATTTATGGGATGGAATGATTCCAGAGTGTATCCAACAACGATACATACACGATACTGATGTGGCGTATTCATCTAGGTCCTTTGGAATTAGTGAGTGGGGCAACTTGCGGAAGAAGGACTTGACAAGGCCTGTGACGGCATGGATGTCGCTCTGTTGGAGGTCCATCTCTGTGTAGGTGGTGTTCTGTTCAAAGATGGTCTTGAGCGCCTCAATCTCCAAGACACTGCCAGACACTCGGAACAGACCTTCCTCCTGGAGACCATAGGCCTGTATCGCCTCGAAGCATACATTGAGAATGAATGGTATTGGCAGACTGATGTGCTTGGACTGCTCGGCCATCAGCACAGACAGCGGCAGGCCAAACAGTGCGCGCGACGGTGTCTCGACCTTGGTCGTCGCCGTGGAGTGGTCGGAAGTCAGTGACTGTGCAGAGATTGGCGTAGAGTTGGACGACTTCTTGCCAGTCATTGCCTTGAGCACATTGCTTGGCTTGGGATTGAATGATCGATGTTGGGAGTTGCTGCCACTGCCAGGGTTGCTGTTGCTGCTGCCACTTGATCCTCTGTTGCCACTCACACCCGCACCAATAACCTTGGTAGGTGATATTGACGAGGTAGACGATGATGATGATGATGATGGAAGTCGATCACTCTTTTGGATGGACTCCAAGACGATTGTCATCCACGCATTGCACTCCTCATCGGTGTCGGCCGATAGATAGTAAGGCTCCTTTCTCTCCACAGTCATACCGACACCAGTCTTTTGCTTGCAACTCTGCAATCCATCATGTATGATCTTAAAGCAATGCTTCCTCGTTGATGGTGACACTCTCTTTACTCTGAATGTGGTCTGCAATGGGATCATTCCACATGGGAAGTTGTCCTATGTTTGTGTTGACACGTCAATTGATTGAAGGATAGCATTAGTATGAGTATCCAAAGGTCGCGGCAACACGTGGTAACACACGGTAACACGCGGTAACAAACTTACATTTGGATGTTGGAAGTAGAATAAACAGTTCTCCTTCAGTACAAAGTATCTCTTCTTCCATATTCTTAGGATGTCCTCACCTCTCTTGTAGAGGTATCCTTCTTTGACTGACTTGCCAGATGTGCTGGTGATCGCAGGTAGGCCATAGATGCTTATGGCACGACTCATGTTCTTCTCTTTGGTCGATGTGGACTGCTTGCGATGACTGAGATAGACAGTCTTCCAACTCCTGCCCGTGTCAAACACCGACGCAGGCGTCTGAAGATGCGTCGTGAAGCGCAGCCACAACACATTGTCCGTGGATAACTGGAACCAACGCGAGGACACAGTGGCACATAGCAACAACTGCTTTGCATCGAGGAAGGACAGAATGTACAGCGACAAGTGATTGGGCAGTAGCGAGAATATGCTGTCCTCTTTGGGATGAGCGTCGTCCTCGTCGTCGTCGTCCATATTGCTGAGTGAGGGCAATGACACCAGTGCTGGGGGCGGTGGGGTGGACTTGGGCGGCACGGCAGGCTTACCAGAGGTCGTCGCAGTCGTGAGCGGCTTGGTGTGAGCGACGGTCGCGGTGACTGGCTTCTTGTTGCTCTCGCTCACTTTCTGGATCTCCTCGTAGCACTCCTGCATGTAGGTGATCTGGCTCTGCAGCAGCGAGAGGATGTAGTTGATCTGATCGCTGTCCAGTGGCGGGCTCTGTCGCACGAGCAGCTGTCTGATCTTGACGGCGCCAAACGATTGCTTGCCGCTGGCCCGATCGAGGCCCGCCTCGCAATTGATCGACAGGCTCTTTAAGAACTGCTCAGCAATGTTCTTGTTCTTGTCGGTGCTGCTGAGCAATGATTCGCTGCTGTTTGAGCTCGAGTTGGAGGAGGCAGAGGATATTGGCTGCAGAGATGGGCTGGTGCTGCCATCCGCCCCAGACGCCGACTTATTGCCAGACTCACCCCTGACGAATGATGTGGGCGAGGCCGATGCGGCGGGTGACGGTGCCGCCTGTGTTGGCGTCGCATCGGGCTGACTTGACGAAGCCGATGTGGCTGTGCCGGGTGTGGGCGCTGGCGGCCGCTTTCCCGAGGCCGCCGGCGTCCTCTGTTTGAACGCATTCAATCCGCTGACCCATTGCTGAGCAGTGGCGGCATCTTCGGCCTTCCAAATCCACTTTCGCTTGGATGGACCAGTGTGAGTGATGACGAACTCTTGCTTCAGAGTGGATGCTTCAACAATACACGAGTCAATATGGATACTCTTGATCAGGTAACCTATGCTAAGTGGTGTGCTCGTCTCTGATCCTGAGTTCATCGAGCCTGATTGGTGGTAGTATAGTGTGCCCTGGTCCGCTTGGAACCAACACCATTTCTTCTTATAGCTCTTTGGCTTGCCCGGAGCAGGCGGGGCCTTAGCAGATTGTTTATGTAGGAATGCTGACAACTGATTGTGATTGATGAGTTTGTGGGGATGTGTGAGTGTGTGCGAGGCCAGGGGTGTGGTAGAGGCTGGAATCATTCCATCTCGAATCGATCTATCTATCTAACACATACTGTTCCATCCTGTCCATTTGGTGTACTCTTGGACTTTACCCATGATGAAGATGAGGAGGAAGAAGATGAAGACGATGCTGATGATGATGATGTTGGTGGGTTCAATTTACTGATCGGAGGTGGCACTGGGGCCTTCTTAAATGAGCTCATGTGATGCTTGATTATGGCTCATTACCATGTGTGATCGTCAGAACACCATAGAGAGATAGAGAATCAATGTGGGAGCTACTAGCTGAATAGGAGTAGGAGTTTTATATGTATCTAACTAATGTATGAATGAATGAATGCGAATGGAATGAATGTGATTGGATGATGTAATGTATTATATTGGAGATGAGATGGTTGGTTGATTTGATTGATTGATTGTTGTTTGGATGTTAGGGAAGGCCTTGCCCATCATTGTGTTGTTGTGAGACACAAACATTCTCTAACACACACACAACGCCACACCAACTTGACTTCATTTGGAATCCAATCACAAGCGACACTATTATTCGAATGGTGATGAGTTTTGTTTTTGATGAACAATCTTTGCAAAAGGGACACAAACTATTTCATTTATGGTTCAATGGTGTACTTGGATAATTGATTGAATAAAGGATACCAGGTCTAGATATATAATATATAATAAAGATAATAAAAAAGGACAGGTATCTATTCAACTCATGATTGGTTTTTTGATGAGTTTTGTTAATTTGATGGAGTCTTCATGTTTGGAATTGAAGTCCTATCCCATCAATACTCTATAACTATCAATAATATCAATATTCTTAATCAATCATTAATTGTTTGTTATGGGATCAATCATTGATTCGTTAATTGATCAAATATTGAAATGATAAATAACTTGGAATCACACGAGTTTTCATTCAAAATGCCACCTTGATYCAAGATTTGGAAATTAAAATTAAATAAATATTTATTTGAACATGGATGACGACGTCGTCATCATGCGTAGTAACGCGAACTGTAGTAATATCCTATTTCGTCTAGGAAATGTTGGAACTTCTTGAACACTTGGGTGTCTCTGGCTTCATCGGGTAGACCATCAACGAATGTTATCAAACTGTCACGGAACATCCTCTCACCCTCCTTGAGTAGACAGTCGAATCTCTTCTCCATCAAATGTCCAGTGTTGTTGATTGCTATCGATGACAAATACTCCAAGAATATCTCCTGTACCCTTGCACACTTTCCAATGTCTCCAGTATTATTAGGATCAAAGCATAAGAACTCTATTTGTTGTCCCCACAACTCATTCATCACTGTGATTGATTGGGATAATTCCATGTTAGTATCTTGGACGGTGTTAATGGCATCGTGTGATTGACTTACGGTCATTCTTTTGAATAAAGAGCGCAGTTCCATATTTCTTGTGACTGTTGTTGGTGGCTGCCTTGACGGCGGACATCACTTGGAAGAAGTTGTCATCGACCAGACTGAAGCCAACGAATAATATGTGCTTGGTGATCAATGATGATTGTAGGATGCCAGACAATGCTTCACGTTTGTCTCCATATCTGATGTAGTCCTCTCGCGTGATGACAATGTCGTCGGGCTTGGACACACATCCATGCAGCTTCAATATCCATCGCTTCTTATTGTCGTGCAGGGGGTCGTAGGGCAGCACGGCACATGGTATGTTGACCGACTCTGATGCGATCTCAAAGCACTTGTCATAGTTGGTGGTGATGATCTCGGTGGCTGGCGTCGATGCCAGCAAGAAGTGCGGCAGGCCGCTGTGCGACAGCTTCATCAAGTTGGCGATCTCCTCCTGCATGGGCACATTGATCTCCTTGTAGATGTTCTGGTGCAGCTCAAAGATCCGGGTGGACTTGAGCTCAATGTCGCCCACGATGGCACCAGCCTCCACGCCAGGCTTGTCCTCTTTGGCGCTGGGGCTGTACTTTTTGAGTATCTTCTTCCATCTGTTCTCCAATACTGTTGCACGATCCAAGTAATGTAGTTGGTCCATCGAGTTCATCTCCTCCTGTGTCATGCCCAGCTTCTCGCCTAGCATCTTGAGCAGACCGGTCCATGTGGGCAGGCCAGCCGAGCGACTGCAGCCTGCGCCCAAGAAGATGGCCAACTTGCCACTCTCCAGCATCTTTGACAGGTGATTGGCCTTGTCCAGCATCTGTTTGCCCAATAGGTTGTTGTAGAGGAAGGAGTAGCTGTTGTCCTGACTCATCAGTTCACGACGCTTATTGCGTGCCGCCGTGTACATTGACAGCTCGTTGGTGACCAGCACCACATCGTACTTCCACACTCGCGACGCCACGTACAGCTCGTGGATAAGCATCGATAGGATGATACCGGCAATGTTAGAGCCGCCACCTCCACCTGTGCCCAAGATGGGCAGCGCCACCAGGTACTTGGAGCGGCCGTTCTTGATGGGCGGCTTGAACTCCTTTAGGTCCTTGCCTACCTCGTTGAAGAAGTCGCGCGCGCCACTCGCGAACCACTTGGCGCTGTCAATCTCGCTGTTGCGGAAGTGTGGCGACACGGTTGTGAGCCAGGGCTGCGCGATGTTTGGGTATTGCGTGGGCCAGTCCTTGACCTTGTAGACGCGAGACTTCATCGCGCGGTACAGGTCGGGTGGGATGGTTGGTGTGACCGTGTTACGGACGTCCAAGGGGAATGTGCTCCACTCTTCGCTCAGCCATGAGCAGTGGCCGAACCTGTAGCGAACGTGCTGTGCGCATGGCACCATCTTGACGTCACATACCAACTTGGTCAGATCACCGTAGAGCAAGAATACATGGCCATCCTCGATGGATGGTGGTGGCAGTTTCGACAAGCCATTCTCATCCAATGTGTTGCCCTTTAGGCCCAGTGCCTTGAAGAATGAGAACTTGGATTGAGATTGTGTCGATGAAGACCCAGTGTTGTTGTTATTGTTGTTGTTATCATCAGCTGGCTTTGTTTGCTTTGAGGGTGATTGAGGATGAGGGAGTGGCGGAGGCATTGGCGCTTGTGTGTCGGGCACCGCATTGGCTGCTGCTTGCTTCTCCAGCTGCTCTGCAGCTGCGACTGCAGCTGCGGTTGCGGCTGCTGCTGCCATCTCCTCTTCCTCCTTTCGTTTGAGTACCCCGGGATCAGGAGGCACCGCAGCACTCTGAGGTTGCATTGAAGATGGTGACAATGGATTGGATCCAGTTCCGTCCTGTAMCGCTAGGGGGTCGGGTGAAGCAATGTTATCCTTCTCCAGTATTGAGTTCAGCTTGGGATCATTCTTTGTTGGATCAATCTCAGAGATAATCTTTAGTTGATCCAGCTTTGTAAGATGTATTGTCAATGGTAGATATTTGATTGATGACAGTTGTGGTGATCCTGTTGTAGAAGTGGATGGTGTAGATGTTGTCGTTGTTGATGTCGTTGTTGTAGTGGTCGAAGTATTTGTTTTGCCTTCCTTGGATTCCTCCTTCTTGGCGTCATCACTTCCATCGCCAACATTCTTTGTGGCGGATGGTCCAATGATCAAAGTTTCTGTTACTATAGTTGGCGACGACGTCGATGTCGTTGTTGAGGCTGGTGCTGGTGTAGATGAGGCCGAGGTTGAGGTAGTTGATTGAGTTATTGGTACATTGGTAGCACTACTACTAGTAGCAATCTGCTGTTGCTGTTGTTGTTGTTGTTGCTGTTGTGTAACAGGCAGAGGTAGATTATCCTGTTTATCCATTATGTATGTGTGTATTTGTGATTAAAGATAAAGTGTCAATTTGTGAATAAGATTCAATTCATGTGTTGCAAATGTTGTTTGGATGGACCGTCGAACAAACACAATCTTGAAGATGGGAAGATTCTTTGATTTGATCAAGAAGTGAGTGTGCAAAAGTGATGAAACGACAAAAAGAGAGAATTAGGAAGTAATAAATAAAATACTCTGGACATTATATATGTATGAGTTCAATATCTGTACATTGAAGTTTATATTATATCTATAAATATTTAACAGGACTCGCAGTCATCCCATCAATCAATCCCAAGCCAATGCCTCGCTTAGCGATACTGCTGTTGTTGCTGTTGCTGTGAGGTGGTATTGGAGTTGCCTTGGAACTGTTGGTAGTGTGTCATGTACTGTTGTGGCTGAGTGTATCCGTAGTTGGGCTGCTGAGCGTCGGCACTGCGGTTGAACTGAGCCTTGCCGTACTGGTGCGACATATCGCCCTGCTGGCTGGTGGTCTGCTGTCCCTGCTGTGGTGTGTAGTGGGTGTTCTGGAACTTGGCGGTTCCGGTGGGCGAGCTGGACAGCTGTGTTGGCTGGCCGGGCTGCTGAGTTGGCAGCTTGTTGGCGGTCTGGAATGACGATGGGTCAGATGGCATGTAATAGTTGGGTGTGGCGGCGTACATGTTCTTGAAGTCCTCCTGATCGTAGCCCTGGCCCTGTGGGAATCTGTTCATGTAGGGCTTTGGACCGTACATGCCGGGGTATGGGTAGGCCTGGTACTGGGAGTTCTGAGTTGGGTACTGGTACTGACCGTAGAAGCCAGGGTAGCCGTACTGGTGCTGGTAGGGGTAAGTGTGTGGCAGGGGTGGGGACTGCGACGAGGGGTGGCCAGCCTGAGTCTGTGCATCCTGGTGATGCTGCTGCTGCTGCTGTTGCTGCTGGAACTTGTTGGTGTTGTCACCTGAGCCGCGGAACGACTGGTTGGCGCTCTGGTTGCGTGGGAATGACTTGTTTGTCGACGCTGGAGCAACAGTGCTTCCACTGTCACCGCCGCTGATCATTGTGTTGGTGTTGAATGTTTCGTAGAACTGTTGCTGTTGACGAGCAGCGTTGAATGTGTCGGTGTCGTAGTAGGGCATCATTGGCATCATGTACTGGTGGTACTGGAAGGCCGACATGTGCTGGTGCTCGGTGTCCGGCATCAGATGCTGCTGCTGTTGCTGCAACTGCTGGGGCAGCTGCTGGTCAACAGAGGCCATTGCCTGGAAGGTCTGATAGTGCTGCTGCTGGAAGTTGCTCATGTTGTGCTGCTGGAACTGAGGAGTGGTGGTCTGCGACGATGGCAGCTGAGCGGGCTTCTGCTGGTGCTGCTGGACCTGTTGTGGGACGGTCGCGTTAACGACTGGAGCAGATGGGGCGACTGTTGGCACATTGACGGCAACTGGCTGCTGCTTCTGGATGGTGGGCTCGGATGGGTCCTTGCCAAAGTGCACATCAAAGTTGGTGTCGAGTGAAGACAGGGCGTCGGGCAGGGCAACTGGGGCATCGAATGACTTCTTGGCCACGTACTGCGGCTGTTGCTGCTGCTGCTGCTGTTGCTGCTGCTGTTGTCTTGATGGGTGGTTAGATGATTCTTTGGGCTTCCAAGCTTGGGTGTTGCCTGGCTTTTGACCAAAGTTGACGCGTTGTGGGGTGGTGGCAGCGGCGCTCTGTTGTTGCGGCTGTGACTGTGGGGTGATGTTTGCGGATGAGGACATGGCAGCAGCGGCGACTGGTTGGGTGGCGGCGACTGGTGTGCTCGATACTGTGGCGGATGGTTGTGCGGAATCGGTTGTGGATGAAGATAATACAGATTGTGTTGGCAGTGAAGTTGGTGTTGGTACTGGTGCTGGGGTGGCGGCGACGACGGCTTCGGGCACGGACACTGGCTCGGTGGCGACTTGTGCTGGTGCCGACTGCGCTGAAGTGCTCACAGCAGGCTCAGTTGTTGTAGTTGGGACAACTGGAGTAGTAGTAGATGTTGGTTGTGAAGATGTTGATGAAGCGGTTGGCGTTGGAGTTGTTTGTGTAGTGGATGGCTTTGGTGTAGATTGTTGCTTCTGGGCGGCGGTGATGGCCGATAGATAGGTGGGTGTAGAGGATTGCTGCTGCTCGCTCGTTGGTTGAGCGACGCTCTGTTCGGTCACAGCTGCCGCAGCATTGGAAGAGGTGGTGGTTGTAGTGGTGGGTGTTGGTGTAGGTGTTGGCTCTTGGGGATGCAGCTGAGCCTCGGCTGCGGCCAAGGCCGCAGCAGCCTTCTGTTGCTGGTGAAGCTGCTTCTGCTGCACGGCAGCGCGCTCTTGCTCTTCTG